>NC_036853.1:47877876-47937131 GCF_002910315.2 Salvelinus sp. IW2-2015
GTGGATCGTCTTCTTGTCTTCGCCGGACGTTACGTGGAGGATCGGAGACCCGGCTTCAAGAAGTACTTGTGGTTGCTGATTACACGGCCTAAGGTCTAGGTTTTGCATTCTGCGCAAGTGGAGTCTCAGGGACTCCTGGTAGCATGAGTGAGTGGGGAATATAATATTCACTGTTTATTAGTTGTATGTGTTGATGTTATGATATTTATAGTGATGTAAATTGTGCGGTTACGCTAGTGACCTTCGGAAGCCAATTAACGTGAGGGTGATGCCATTTCTACCACACGTGGCGACACACTATTTATTAAGCTGGTTTCTTTGTAACTTCTTTTCTGTTTGATTCTTGGCCTTGTAGACACCACTACTGAATTCTTTTATTTGAGTGCATTATGTTACTGATTTTATAGAAGTGTTCATTATGATTGTGATAATTTTCATTTTTATTTTTGGGGCACTAATATTTAAAAAAAATATATTATATATATTATTTTAATTTAAAATGGAAGTTTTGGGGAGGTAGGGAGTTTTTCATGTTTAACCCTTCACTGCCAGTGGGTAGGGGGGATCTATTTCTCTCCAGTTACTTCCACACCTCTGGCCAGGCCAACTACGCAGGCAAGTGTGCACCTTCACATGATTTAGAGCTACCTCAACTCAGTGCATTCGAGCCAGTTTCACCTAATCCTAGGAAGGAGGATGTTTCTATGGATTTCCTGGCAGACATTGTTAATGCAGATAGGTTACTCAATAGGTGAAAATATTGCCTCTTGTTTGGAATCAAAGGCTATGGGAGATGGGGTGGACAGAAGGTTGATTATGTTGTGGTACCAAGGTTGGGGCCAGCTCTAGTCTAAATGTAGTGGTGAAAAATGATGTCAGGGAACCAGCGTGTTTCAGGGGGGATGGTTCAGAGGATGCACAGTGCATGAATGGGAGGAGACTATGTTAGTGTACATGCAAGAAGAAGGGCTATGGTGGGCAGGAGAGGTCAGATGAAGTTTGGGTAAGCTGACAGGGCGGCACGTGACGTGGTAAGAGTAAGCCTACGCAGTAAACCAGTTGAACTTAAGCCAGGCCAAGACCGGTTTTTGACATTCTGAAGCATCACTTTAGCGACACAATCAACTCTGACATGCCCTAGCTGATGTTTATTTCTACGTTGCCAGTGGAAGGTGAGACTCCATTTGATTTACTGGATCAGACTGAACAGAGCCATAGAGGTGGCAGAGGACTGTTTGAAGAGGCAGCACAGGACTAGACAATCCATGCACGTGTTCTGACTGTCATGTTCATCAAGCAACACTAGTCGAAAGGCTGTCATTGATATTCATGTGCAAACCATTGCATGAGTGGGCGGCTGCGGAGGTCCATGGCAGGCTGTGGAGGAGTACCAGAGGAAGTGTAAGGCTTCCAGTCCCTTGCGGCTGGCCCCACTGGTCACCACACTGACGCAGGAAGTAAGTAGGCCAGTGTCGGCTGTTGCAAACTGCCCGGACCCTTGCAGCAGCCCACAAATGGCTCATCCGAGGCATTGGATCGTGTGATGGACATGCTTGGTCCGCGGTTCTTGGAGCAGAGGCCTCTGCAACCTGTAGGCGGCTATAATAACCGTTTTCCAGAGGAAAGCCCAGAAGGGAGAACCCGCTTTTTGCAATGCAAAGTGTGTGGGGACTGCGAATCACAGCACAATGGATCATTGTTATTCTAACCATATGCTTCCTCTGTTATCAGGCTGGGCACACACGTCGGGAATGTCCTCCGTTCATCGGTAACCCGTCGCTCCATCAAACAGCAACACGACACAGGGCAGGAACTAGCTGGCCGCACCGTGGGGGGGGTGCTGGGCCTTGTGAGGTGCCCCCAATTCGATAGTGTTGTGATTTGGAGTCAATATATTCAAGTGTTTGTGATGTAAGTCGAACGAAAAAGTCATTATGCAAAATCAGAGTGTCCACAACGATGAACTCTTCTATACTAGTGTTGTTACTGGACGGGATGTTATAGAGGTGGCGCTTAGTTGCAGGGGTATTGGCATGCACATTGAGCTCTACAGTGTGCCACGCCTTGAGAAAGCAGGTGTGCTCAAGAGTGGCTCCCTCAGTCCGACTGAAGTGGTGTTGGTTGGCTGGCGGGGGGTTGAAGGACCATGTAGGTGTGTGTGAATTGAATCTGTCTGTGTATGGCAGCAGCCTCTCTGTCCCTGTTCTAGTAGTGGATGGCCAACGTGATGAGCTCATCCTAGGCAGCAACGTGATAAAACACCTCATCAGGGAGCTGAAGACGGACCGGTGACTTTCTGGGAGAAGATGTCATCACTGAACACATGGAATGACAAACTGTTCCGTCGCTGGCTAATGTAGAGAGATGGAAAGGGACAAGAAGTGCCGGAAAGAGTGGGCACGGTAAGGCTGAAGCGGGCGTCACATTGAGCCCATGCAGAACATTTATTGTCTGGGCCGGTTGTGTACCCTCAAAATATCTGCGGGCAGTGCTGATCGTTATTGAGCTCGAGGGCGCTGCATCTAGACCGAAACAACATTGCTGTGGGAGAACAAAGTAGCGACGTTGTGGAGCGATGGCTGGGTACTGTCAAGTTATCAATCCCTCACCAAAGCCAGTAACAGTGAGACGCAAGTGCCAAGATAGCGGATGTTTTCCTGCATGGCATTGGACTTACGAGGCTATGACTTACATAGATGGGCCCACTGTCGAACCGGTCCCCCTGGTGCAGCAGGTACACAAAATGGATGCCAATCAAGACTTTGACAGTTTGGTATGGAGTAGACTTGACCGTTGACAGTGCCGTAAAACCGCACAGAGTGACAAGTGAGGTGTTGCACGAGTTAGGGCTAGGTTGACATTGACATTGAGTCACTCAGTTGTCGCAAACAGTGTAAGGCCCGGCTAGTTTAGCTAATAGCCCGCTACCGAGTGTACTTTTCTCCCGGAACAAACTAGATTGCGGGAAGGCTACTGGATATGTCCATGCGCATCAGACTCAGTGACACTAAGCCTTTTAGGCTACCTTACCGTAGGCTCTCCCCTAACCATTATGACAAGCTCAGGCAGGCCTTGGATGAGATGGAAGCGAGAGATATAAGGTCAGTGCAAATCAGCAGTGAGTATGGAGCTCTCCGCCGACTCTGCTGGTCTCGGAAGAGTCTGGCGATCTGAGACTAGTTGTACAGACTTCCGATGGCTCACTGCCTACGCACGACCGTAAGGATGCTCACCCTCTACCTCACCAAGCTGATGCCTGGCGGCCCTGGTGGCAATGCCTTCTTCTCTACATGGATTTGACCTCAGGCTACTACAATGTGGAGGTGCATGAAGACGACAAGAAGTTTGAGCCTCACTTCCCTTTTGGGTATATGAATAACCGTCTTCCACAAGGACTGTGCAACAGCCCAGCTACATTTCATGAGGATGATGTTGAGCATTTTTGGGATCAACATTTTTCTAGCCTTCTATGCTACCTGGACATGTGCTGGTTTTTGCCCCGACTGGAAGAACTTGGAATTGCAAACGCTTGGGAGTCAGTTTTTGAGCGTCTCAAGGACCATAATCGAAATTGGCTCCAAAGAAATGCATTTCATGAAGAGGTAGTGCGGTTTTGGGCATTTCATCAGTGAAGGAGGTGTGGCCACAACGACCGGAAAAAGTGAAGGCTATTGCAGGGATGACAGAAGAAGGATCTCATGGAGGATAACACGGACGTGCCCTCCAGGGAAGATTCGGTCCTTTCTCGGAATGATAGTCTATTACCAGCAGTTCATTGAGGGTGCTCCACCATCGCTAAGGCCGCTGCATGGCTGACAACTGGGACAAGGCACCACGCCATGGGAAAGGAAAGAGGAAAAGAAGGAATACATAGGAAACTCACAGCAGCAGACTGGACTGGTGATGTGCAACAGGCCTTTAGTCAGTTGAAACAAGCTCTCCTCGATCAGGTCATGCTAGCCCACCCTGATTTTAGTAGACCTTTCTTGCTGTCTGTAGACGCATCTAGTAATGGATTAGGTGCTGTCCTCTCCCAAGTGCCAGAGGATGGGTCTGCAGCCAGGCCCGTAGCATTCGCTAGCAAATCTCTTACTTATGCACAGTCAAAGTATCCTGCCCATAGGTTAGAGTTTTTTGCTTTACGCTGGGCAGTCTGTGAGAAGTTTAGTCATTGGCTAAGGGGCAAGCCTTTTACTGTATGGACAGACAACAACCCATTAACATACATCCTGTCCAAGCCCAAATTGGACCCTGTGAACAGAGATGGGCTGCTAAACTCGCTCCATTGAGTTTGACATAAAGTACATCCCCGTCCCAAAAATGTACTTGCTGATGCACTCAGTAGACGCCATTTGTGCAGCGAGCGCTCCTCACCGCATCACAAGGGTTCCATACAAGGCCTTGCTGGAAGAAGCTGGCGGAGTACATCCTGAGAAGGTGCAAGATGTGTTCCGCTGGTCGAACCACCCATTCGACCTCGAAGCTGCTCACCGTCAATTGAGGCAGATGCCTGTGAATTGTCATGACTGCCAACTACCTCCTATTCCTTCTCTGGTTCACTGTCAAAGGAAGCGGTGTCAGCAGTCCTGAGGTCGCAAGAGGAGGCTGGTCTACAGAACTGTGCGCTGCTACTGCCTCAGCTCACTCAGTCACTGGTGCCATCTGAGATGTCAGATGAGAGTGCTGTCCGTGACGACCTGATATCAAAAGCAAGCGCCAGGATGATGCACCGCCAGAGTGTATTCTACGTGGACAGGGGCCGTAGACCTTCTAAGGAGGGAACGTCGGCATGAACCAATCGAGGCTCTACGGATTCTGAAGACCTGGGAGAAGCTCACTCTGAAAATGGGTGTACTATATCGCGTTACCAAAAGTTTGCTGTCAAAGAGGAAGACGTACCAGTATGTAGTACCTCTAATGAGGGCGACAGTTTTGAAGGGTGTCCACGATGAAGCGGTCATCAGGGCAACAGCGGACGTTGTACTTGACGAGACAGAGGTTCTTCTGGCATGGTCTGGAGTCGGATGTGAGAGAGTATGTCAAGACCTGCAAGAGGTGTGTGTTCAGTAAGGCCCCGAGCCAGAGGCCAGAGCTCCACTGGAGAACATCATCACGACTGAGCCCCTCGAGTTGGTGTGTGTGGACTTCTGGTCTGCTGAAGACTCCAACAACAAGTCCTGGATGTTCTGGTCGTCACTGATCATTTTACTAAGATGGCCCATGCCTTCTTGTGTCCGAACCAATCAGCTAAAGCGGTGGCCCTTCAGCTGTGGGAACAACATCTTCTGTGTGTATGGTTTTCCTCGTCGTATCCACTCCGACCAAGGGCCAACTTTGAAAGTAAATTGATTGCTGAGTTGTTGAGCGCTGCAA
Source organism: Salvelinus sp. IW2-2015 (assembly GCF_002910315.2). NCBI lineage: Eukaryota > Metazoa > Chordata > Actinopteri > Salmoniformes > Salmonidae > Salvelinus > Salvelinus sp. IW2-2015. The sequence goes on from NC_036853.1 coordinate 47,883,250, forward strand.
GGAGTCCAGAAGTGCACACAACTCCCTACCATCCGATGGGGAACGGGGGAGTCGAAAGGTTCATAGAACGCTGGGAAAACATGATCAGGACTTTACCTACGAGAGCGAAGCACAGGTGGCCCCAGAAGCTGAAGTCGTTGACCTTCGCCTACAACTGTACAGTCCATGAAACCACGGGCCCACGCCCCTTTCCAGTTGATGTTTGGGAGACCCCACGTCTGCCTGTCGACATGATGTTTGGTACGGTCTACAAGACTCAAATGTTGTAGCTATGATGAGTACGTCAAGTCCCTGACGAGAGCCTGAGGGAGGCCATGGAGACTGTACAGTTTCGGCAACCAAACAGCTGAAGAGGCATGCGGCCTCTACAACAGGAAGATCAGAGAGATCCAGTGGAGGTCGGTGATCGGGTGCTTGCTGGCGAATAAGGGTGAACGTGGAAAGAGGAAGCTGGCGGATCGCTGGGAGAACAACCTCTATATTGTTACGGAGAAGAATAGTGACATCCACATCTTCAAGATACAGAACATGTCGACTGCCAGGAGAAAAAGGTCCACCGTAATCTGATAATGCCTGTAAACTTTTTGCCTCTCCCTGACACTGCCTTAGAGACACCTAATACGGGAGACCGTGAGGATCCGAGTGAGGAGATGGAGGACTCATCCATGAATGATACACCAGAAATGGACATCGGTGAGAGGACTAGTGTGTGGGTATCAGAACAGACCTCGGAGGAAACACAGTCGGGCCCTCTGAAAAGAGACCCTAGATGTGCTGGAGAGATGGGCCACTGGCGAGGGACCCTCAGACTCACCACATTCTGAGGGTGCCACTGGTGGCACAAGCATGTTCAGAGGTAACCTTTGGAGAAGAAATGTCCGAACCCTCTGAGGAAGAAAGGCATTCTGAAGATGCCACAAGTTCCAGCAACAGTCACAGAACCCTTGACCTTGACTACCCATCGACTGTGGACAGTGACCCACCAATGGTCGGTGGTAGTTGAACAGGTTAAACGTAATGATAACTCTGTTAGGACTGTCAGGTCAGGGCTGGTCGAGTTAGGAAACGCCCAGTGAGACTCATGAGACTATGCAGACACAGAGGGTTTTTCATACAGAATTCATTAGAGTCCTGTGTGGGTGTAGGATTAGAATCCAAGTCTATAGCCACATTTTTTTAATTTTACTTTTAAATTCAAGAGACCCTATAGAGGTAATGGGTTCAGGGGTCATGTAGGCCAAGTTTTTTTTTTTCTGTCTGAGGTTCTTATTGTCACTGAGTTGTACTGAACATGTAACAGGCATGTTTTCCTACGGGGTCTTGAATTCCCCTAATTCTCTTTAGAGAATAGTCTTTGCACTGGAATATTTGGTGACATATGTATTGCAAGGTATTGCATACCTCATTTAGTTTCTTTGTAGTATGCAAGTGTAATTCAGCAGGGGAGAATGTAACAGGGTTGGTTATGTTTCCACTTGCCTCTAAAGAAATGTGTATTTGATGTTCAAGCATTCTTATTGGTTAGTTCAACTCTGAGACAATAAGGGGTGTTGTGATTGGCCCCGCTTGCAGATAGGGGGAGATCGCGAACGTCAGGTCTTCCAGTATGAAAATGTGATGCGAGGGGTAGGTCACGTTCTGAATACTGTTTTCTATTTTCTATTTTACAATGTGTACAAATTTGCTGTACGTTACTGATTTTATACATGTGTGGTTATATGGTACCTGTTAGGGATTGAGGGGCTTTCCTGGGATGTGCTTTGGCATATGATTGCTGTAAATAATGGTGTTAGCTAGCATCACACCGATGTCATGGTCACATAAGCCACGGCTAACACAGTTGTCTTCATGCTACAGATTTTTGCCATCGACAGCCATCATCACTGTTAGTCCTGCACAACTAACGTCTGTTTCCCATTTAACCACAGGTATTTACACATGTTATATTTTGTATTGTATTTTGTATTTTGTTCACCCAGTATTGAAATGTGATGCGAGGGATTTTGCCATCGACAGCCTCATCACTGTTAAGTCCTGCACAACTAACGTGCTGTTTCCCATTTAACCACAGAAATAAATGATGCTCAACGGGACCACTGGCCGAAGTGATTTATTATTTTAAAACACAACGCATGGAGAGTACACTATACATCTGTTACAACTACTCAGGCCCAGAAGCTAAGATATGCATATTATTAGTAGATTTGGATAGAAAACACTCTGAAGTTTCTAAAACTGTTTGAATGATGTCTGTGTATAACAGAACTCATAAGGCAGGCAAAAACCTGAGAAAAAATCCAACCAGGAAGTGGGAAATCTGAGGTTTGTAGGTTTTCAAGTCTTTGCCTATCCAATATACAGTGTCTATGGGGTCAAATTGCACTTCCTAAGGCTTCCACTAGATGTCAACAGTCTTTAGAACCTTGTTTCAGGCTTCTACTGTGAAGGAGGAGAGAATAAGAGCTGATTGAGTAAGAGGTCTGGCAGAAGGCCATGAGCTCAGTCAGCGCGCGCGCCGTGAGAGCTAGCTGCGTTCCCTTTCATTTCTAAAGACAAAAGAATTCTCCGGTTGAAAATTATTGAAGATTTATGATAAAAACATCTAAAGATTGATTCTATACATCGTTTGACATGTTTCTACGAACTGTAATGGAATTTTTTTACTTTTCGTCTGGCCTGCGTGTCGTGAATTTTGGATTTGTGAACTAAAACGCGCGAACAAAAAGGAGGTATTTGGACAATAATGATGGACTTTAACGAACAAAACAAAAATGTATTGTGGAACTCGGATTTCCTGGGAGTGCATTCTGATGAAGATCATCAAAGGTAAGTGAATATTTTAATGCTATTTCTGACTTCTGTTGACTCCACAACATGGCGGTATCTGTATGGCTTGTTTTTGGTCTGTACTCAGATTATAGCATGGTGCGCTTTTTCGTAAAGCTTTTTTGAAATCTGACACAGCGGTTGCATTAAGGAGAAGTTTATCTAAAGTTCCATGCATAACACTTGGATCTTTTATCAATGTTTATTATGAAGTATTTCTGTAAATTGATGTGGCTCTCTGCAAAATCACTGGATGTTTTGGAAGCAAGGTTAGTGATTAATTCTATCTATATTTCTGCTTTTTGTGACTCCTCTCTTTGGCTGGAAAAATGACTGTGTTTTTCTGTGACTAGGTACTGACCTAACATAATCAGATGGTGTGCTTTCGTCGTAAAGCCTTTTTTGAAAATCGGACACTGTGGTGGGATTAACAACAAGTTTATCTTTAAAATGGTGTAAAATACTTGTATGTTGAGGAATTTTAATTATGAGATTTCTGTTGTTTGAATTGGCGCCCTGCACTTTCACTGTTGTCATATCGATGCATAATGTGATCTGGAAGGAGAGTTTACAGTCTAACCAGACACCTAGGTATTTGTAGTTGTCCACATATTCTAAATCAGAACCTTCCAGAGTAGTGATGCTAGTCGGCGGCGGGTGCGGGCAGCAATCGGTTGAAGTGCATGCATTTAGTTTTGTGTTGTATGGCATTGAAGCTCATTTGAAGGTTTGTTAGCCCAGTGTCCAAAGAAGGGCCAGATGTATACAGAATGGTGTCATCTGCGTAGAGGTGGATCAGAGAATCACCAGCAGCAAGAGCGACATCATTGATGTATACAGAGAAAAGAGTCGGCCCGAGAATTGAACTCTGTGGCACCCCATTGAGACTGCCAGAGGTCTGGACAACAGGCCCTCCGATTTGACACACTGAACTCTATCTGAGAAGTAGTTGGTGAACCAGGCGAGGCAGTCATTTGAGAAACCAAGGCTATTGAGTCTGCCGATAAGAATGCGGTGATTGACAGAGTCAAAAGACTTGGCCAGGTCGATGAAGACGGCTGCACAGTACTGTCTTTTATCGATGGCGGTTATACTTACTGACTTTATTGTCCCCATGGGGAAATTTTGTTGCAGTGTCATGTACACATTTAAAGTGGCGTTTAAATACAAAACAAAATTGACAATACAACTTTCATAACGTTACATACCAATATATATATTTTTAAATAATAAATAAAGAAATAAAGACTAGCCTGCTGGCCTTCGGAGTCGATAGGAACATTAGCCCGAGCTATTTAAGCTATTTAGGAGGGATATCACACCTGGCACAAATGATTGTCTAGTTCTGTTTTTCCTGCTGAGGGGTGCCCTATACCTGCGCCCAGAAGGGAGTAGTTCAAAGTCCAGGTACAGGGGGTGGCTTGGGTCTGAAATTATTTTGTGAGCCTTACGGAGGGCCCTGACCTTAAAGATCTCATCCAGGCCTGACTGTTTGACTCCAAGTACCTTGCTTGCTGTGGTAATAATTCTTCTCAACATATTTCTCTGGCTGACAGTGGCATTGTCAAACCAACAAACAATACATCGTTTAGGACCTTGAAGGACCCCCTTTGAAGAGAGGGATGACCGCAGCAGCTTTCCAATCTTTGGGGATCTCAGACGATACGAGAGGTTGAACAGGCTAGTAATAGGGGTTGCAACAATTTCAGCAGGTAATTTTAAAAAGAGAGGGTCCAGATTGTCTAGCCCAGCTGATTTGTAGGGATCCAAATTTTGCAGCTCTTTCAGAACACCAGCTGTCTGGATTTAGGTAAAGGAGAAGCAGTTGGGGACTTGGGCAAGTTTCTGTGCGGGGTGCAGAGCTGTTGGCCGGGGTAGGGGTAGCCAGGTGGAAAACTTGGCCAGCCGTAGAAAAATGCTTATTGAAATTATCGAAGATTTATCGGTGGTGACAGTGTTTCCTAGCATCAGTGCAGTGGGAAGCTGGGAGGAGGTGCTCTTATTCTCCATGGACTTTACAGTGTCCCAAAACRTTTTGGAATTAGTGCTACAGGATGCAAATTTCTGTTTGAAAGAGCTAGCCTTAGCTTTCCTAACTGACTGTGTATATTGGTTCCTGACTTCCCTGAAAAGTTGCATATCGCTGTAAGGTCTACACCATTTGTATTCAGCGCATGTGACAAATAAAATTTGATTTGATACTCTTTTTGGCTTTGACAACAGCTGATAAATTAGATATAGGGATGCGCTAACAAAATCAACTAATAACAGGAAAAAAAGACAGGCAAAACTGATCCTAAATCAGCACTCCTACTCTGAGAGGCTTTGTGGATACTAATACCATTCAGACAGTAGTTTASAGTTGGCTCACCTCAGTGATACTGTGTGAGGTCCTGTGCTGCTCAGCTGGTTCCTCTGTGGGTTCAGGAGGTGTAGTATGGTTGTCCTCRATGACCATGGTCCCCTRAGGGTTCCCCAGACCCTCCTCACACCCCTCCTCCTTCACCAGCAGCACCTCCAGACCCTCCTCCTCCTGGAAGAGAGAGGTGATACAGATTACATAGACATACACTCCATCAGATACGTACAGTACACACTAAAAACGCAGAGATAATAAACACACTTTAAACATGGAGTGTTTACCCATCTCCACTACATGAGTCCTGTACTGTAGTTACAGAATAACTTCATTGTTGTTAAACCCATCATGGTGGACATAAATGATGAGGATGTGGGTAAATAAGAGTCAGCTATGATAAGTCAAAGGTCATCATCAGACAAACCCGACTAAATTATTTTGAAGTATACTTTTTTTCTCTTCGTTTTTTTCAACCACCCCTCCCCTAATTGCAGTAAACGAATGGACAACTTCCAGCTTATACATACTATATACATTTTACGGACATAGTATATTTTACATTATTTCTCTTTCTCTATTTTGGGCCCACCCTTCAGCTACCCTCAACCCCTCCCATCTATCCCTGAAGACCATCCCGTTTTGATTTCTAATTGCCATARATTTTTCAACTGTGCTGTGCTGTTTAACCAAAGTTCTGAACCTMTCTATTCTCATTGTTTCTACAATTGTAAATTAAAGATGACCATTTTTGCTAAGAGTATTATTATATTATTGATCGATTGACTATGACTTTTKAAAATCACCCAGCAGTGCTATATGCAAAGTTAGCGCCAGGTAAATGTAGCAATTCTTCAGCCATTCCTGAACCTGCAACCAAAAACAAGCTACATATGGGCAGTACCAAAACAAGTGATCTAATGATTCTGTCCCTTCGCAGCAAAATCTGCAGAGCTAGGATGGTTGTATCCCCCATATATACAGTGCATTTGTAAAGTATTCAGACTCTTTCCCTTTTTCCCAATTTTGTTATCTTAACAGCCTTTATTTTAAAATTGATAAAATTAATATTTTTTTTCCTCATCAATCTACACAGAATACTCCATAAGGAAAAAGCGAAAAAAAAAAAAAACTGAAATACCTTATTATTGGAATCCACCTGTGGTAAATTCAATTAATTGGACATGATTTGGAAAGGCACACCTGTCTATAAGGTCCACAAGTTGACAGTGCATGTCAGAGCAAAACCTAGCCATGAGGTGAGGTCGAAGGAATTATCCGTAGAGCTCCGAGACAGGATTGTGTTGAGGCACAGATTTGGGGAAGGGTACCAGCATTGAAGGTCCCAAGAACACAGTGGCCTCCATCATTCTTAAATGGAAGAAGTTTGGAACCACCGAGACTCTTCTAGAACTGGCCGTCGGCCGAACTGAGCAATTGGGGGAGAAGGACTTGGTCAGGGGGTGACCGAGAACCCGATGGTCACTCAGAGAGCTCAGAGTCATCTGTGGAGATGGGAGAACCTTCCAGAAGACAACAATTTCTGCAGCACTCCACCAATCAGGCCTTTATGGTAGAGTGGCCAGACGGAAGCCACTCCGCAGTAAAAGTCACATGACAGCCCCGCTTGGAGTTTGCCAAAAGGCACCTAAAGGACTCTCAGACCATGAGAAACAAGATTCTCTGGTCTGATGAAACCAAGATTGAACTCTTTGGCCTGAGTGACAAGCGTCACGTCTGGAGGAAACCTTGCACCATCCTACAGTGAAGCATGGTGGTGGCAGCAATCATGCTGGGGACGTATTCAGCGGCAGAGACTGGGAGACTAGTCAGGATCGAGGGAAAGATGAACGGAGGAAAGTACAGAGATCTTTCATGAAGACTTGCTCCAGAGCGCTCAGGACCTCAGACTGGGGCGAAYGTTCACCTTCCAACAGGACAATGCAGGAGTGGCTMCCGGACAAGTCTACGAATGTCCTTGAGTGGCCCAGCCAGAGCCCTGACTTGAACCCCATCTCTGGAGAGACCTGAAAATAGCTGTGCAGCGACGCTCCCCATCCAACCTGACAGGGCTTGAGAGGATCTGCAAAGAAGAATGGGAGGAACTCCCCAAATAAAGGTGTGCCAAACTTTTAGTCATACCCAAGAAGACGAGGCTGTAATCGCTGCAAAAGGTGCTTCAACAAAGTACTGAGTAAAGTGTCTGAATACTTATGTAAATGTAATATTTCCTTTTTTTTTATTTTTTTTTATACATTTGATGAACTTTCAAAAAAACTGTTTTTGCTTTGTCATTATGGGGTATTGCGTGTAGAATGGTGAGGAGAAAAAAATATTTACACCATTTTAGAATAAGGCTGTAACATAAAATGTGGAAAAAGTCAAGGGGTCTGAATACTTTGAATGCACTGTAGATAGAAAGATAGATATATAGATAAACTCACTGTGCATAACATTCTATTGGTTGCAAGAATCTTGTATAATAATAAAAAATTGAAAGACTCAAAGTTTTGAATCAAGCGTAGTTGTCACATAAACCACGTGCCATYGAATCGGTACATCGAAAATCTCTTCAACTATTTTGCAACCTGTATGGTGCATCTGGTCCTAAAATGAAACGGGTATACTTTTATTTATCACAATTTTCTTTAACCAATTTTGGTCTTTAATGCAGGTCTGACAGACAAATTTGTTATCTTCTCCCCCTTTCACTTGCCTCATTCAMTTTTGCAGTAATGCTYCAGTTGGTTGTAATTTTYGATAGAGCAGACATTTCCATATTTTTGTAAACTGCATGTATTTTTGTAAACTGCAAATAACTCTACCAGTCCTATTTATGATATAATTTGCAAAGATGACTGTTTGTGTGTTTTTTTTAAATGTTTTTTTTAATATCAATTAGTATATTTGAGTTTAAACATAATATGTGTTGTAATATTTGTTCTGTCTTTTCTGGTGGATTAAACTGAAATGGTAACCAGCTTTCTATGGCTCGTTTTAAAAAGAGTGATATTTTGAAGATTWTTTAATTTTCAAACAACCGAAAGTGAGGTTATAATCTGAATAAAGGGAATAAGGTCATTCTTGAACACGGAGCGAACCATATTGGATTTATGTATAGCTTTTGCATGACTGAAGCCTTTACTTAGAGGTCCAGTACTTTAATATTTTATTATTTKTGCCCTCKGAATTCATTATATAAATAGGCCCGTTCAATTTMGTCTGGCATGATGTTCCATAATAAATAGGTGTTTGTTAGTGTGTATATGTGTAGGTATATTTAGTTTATATTGGTTATAAAMTGCTGTTGTGTGATTTATATGATCAGAAGTGATGTATATTAAAGGAAGTCTCAATGAAAGTCTTAGAATGAAAAGTCAAATGTTTTGTTTATTAAACAAGCAAGTTTTAACTAGACCATATAAAAACCACACATACACACATCTCAACTACAAATCTGAATGAACTTGATAAACTGCATTCATTTTCTCATTAWAAGTGTATTTGGAAAAAAATAAGTATTTAAATATAAGTGATGAAACAGGTATTTGTGATCATTCTATAGCCCCTCCCAGCTTGATTTAGTTTAATTTGAGGGACCTAYGAATTTTGWTTTGAAGCTAATTTCCTGCAGTTCTACATAGCTTAACAAAGACTCATTACATCTTTTAGGTAGGCTATTTAATGATAATAATAATAAAAATGAATGGATAAGGAAAATAAATGATAGACCAGATTTRCCCAAATGTTATTCTGCTACCAAATATGTTTTATAATAATAATTTATATGAACATTCAATTTTATTATACATATTATATTTTACAGAAAGTGAATTGATCAATTGATAGCGAGAGTCACACATTGTATAAGATTACTTCCCAAGCAAAGTCAAATTTCTTTGACTCCTCGACTTTAGAAGGTTGTAGCTAAGCTTCTGAATGTCAGGCTTATATATATGCCTTAAATATCCCACAATGTCTGGGCCTTGCACTTCAATGCTCTTTGTTGTTGCGGAAATTGACCAACTACTGCRGTTTACTTTGTGCATCTATGTCATTTCACTGAGTCTACCTTTAATGCAGGGTTTGATGTTAACATCAGAAGCTATTGAGTGGAATGGTTACTTTCTATGTTATAGAGTGGAATGGTTTTTCTGCTGGTGTATCCTGAGGTATCTCCTCTCTGAGAACCTCTTCCCGCAGTGCGTACAGGCAAATGGCCTCTCTCCGGTGTGGACCTTCAGGTGCATCTTCAGCTGGTGCTGACGGGAGAACCTCTTCTCACACTGGGTACAGCTGAAGGGTTTCTCCCCTGTGTGGACTCTTTGATGCCTCTTCAGGGTGCCAGCCTCAGCGAAGCACATGTGACACTGGGTACAGCTGAAGGGTTTCACCCCTGTGTGGACCCTCTGGTGGATCTCTACCTTCTGGGGGCAGCTGAAGCCTTTGTTACAGAACACGCAGAGGAACCGCTTCTCTTTACCAGATTCTGATCCCCCTCCCTGAGCCTGGGGTCTAGCCCTGTCGTTTGAGTTCAATACCTGATCGAAAAAAACGCGGCCTTGTGAATCGGAAGGCCCCATCGACGTGGACACTGGGTCGCGATCCCTGAACGCGTGTAAAGGGGAGTGGGTCGCAACATTTGGATTTGTCTCTATGATTTCCCTATAATCTAAGAAATCTCTGCCCTGTGAGTGTCTGTCTCCTAGGTGACTATCTGCATTCCATGTGGGAGGAGCGTTGCCCTCCAATTTCACAGTCAATTCATTTACAATCATAACCTCCCCTTTCTTATCTAGGCACCCATCAGAGTATAGACTACTACTGTACTGGTTCCAGTCCCCTGTAGACAGATCAGTCTGTGTCTCTAAACCCAAGGGCATGTTGCTAGGGTCCATCTCTGTAGTGTAAGAACAAGACAGGTCATCACCACCAGTGTCTAATGCATCACCATCTCCATGGGAATAAACTGTCCTCTGGCTCTGTTGAAATACCGGTAAATACTCTGAACCAGGAGCAGGAGGACAGCCCAGTGTCCCCAACCCCAGTTTATCTGGGTCTGATCTGTGGTCAGATTCTGTGTGTAAGAGCCTGTGTGTTACAGTTAAAGTCTTGGTGTCTGTCTCTGACTTGAGAACGGCGTTCGCCGTTCCACTGACCTCCATGATGCTGCTTCGGGTCCTGGGCTGCGCTGAGGCGGTGGTACGGTCCTCCGTGGCCACAGGGGGTACTCCAGCCAGTCCAGTCTGGATGTCACTGCTGTGCCGTGTGTCCTCCTCTCCTTCAGAACTCTCCAGTTTGACCCCAGGACCTGCAGCCTCTGCATCCTGACACAAGAAGAGGGGAGGTTATTACCGGTACATGAGTAGAATTGGAAAACAATGTCATAGGGAAGTCTCACAAGCTCCCCTATGGCAGATAAATAAGGATGTAAGCAAGTGAATAGCTGAGGGGAGCCTTTCTGAAATAAACGGGCCACATTTAATGTACTGTCATTTTTTTATGTTACACTATGACACTAACCTCTATCACGATAACATGCTGGGTTGAGGTTCCACTCCCCTCATCAACAGTGATTGGTTGGTCATCGCTCCATGTATTGTGTCCCGCTGGTTTCACAAAGCTCTTGTGGCCCCCATTGAGATTTCCTTCACCTGAGAAAGTGATTGGGGGAAAATATGCTTTTAGGTTAGCTACTGTCTTTTCAACGGTATAGACCCCATTCTGTGTTTTCAAACATTGCTGCACCAGGGCTATGTGCAGAATTTGGTTGCAGAAGATGGGGAAGTTCTCATAGAACGTCAGCAACAACAGTTGCTTATGAATGCATTTCACACTACTGTACTTTTGGATTTAATTGGATTTTAAGGCTTGCGTGAATGTCCTGCTAGATAATGTTTATCATCGCAAATCAACTGCATTACACTTAAAAATTATGGCTATTTCGGCTAACTTTGCTACAGCCTACAGTGCATTCTGAAAGTATTCAGACCCCTTAACTTTGTCCACATTGTTACGTTACAGCATTATTCTAAAATGCATTAAATCGTTTTTTCCCCTCATCTACACACAATACCACATAATGACAAAGCAAAAACAATTTTTTTTGCTAATTTATATTTTAAAAATATCACATTTACATAAATATTCAGACCCTTTACTCAGTACTTTGTTGAAGCACCTTTGGCAGCGATTACAGGCTGAAGTCTTCTTGGGTATGACGCAACAAGCTTGGCACACCTGTACTTGGGGAGTTTCTCCCATTCTTCTCTGCAGATCCCCTCAAGCTCGGGTCAGCTTGGATGGGAAGCGTCGCTGCACAGCTATTTTCAGGTCTCTCCAGAGACCGCGATCTGGCTGGGCCACTCAAAGACATTGAGAGACTTGTCCCGAAGCCACTCCTGCATTGTCTTGGCTGTGTGCTTAGGGTTGTTGTCCTGTTGGAAGGTGAACCTTTGRCCCAATCTGAGGCCCTGAGCGCTCTGGAGCAGTTTTTCATCAAGGATCTCTCAGTACTTTGCTCCGTTCATCTTTCCCTCGATCCTGACTAGTCTCTATGTCCTTGCCGCTGAAAACATCCCCACAGCATGACACTGCCACCACCATGCTTCACTGTAGGGATGGTGCCAGGTTTCCTCCAGATGTGGTGCCACCACCACCATTTAGGCCAAGGAGTTCAATCTTGGTTTCATCAGACCAGAGAATCTTTAGGTGCCTTTTGGCAAACCCCAAGTGGGCCGTGGAGGAGTAGCTTCCGTCTGGCCACTCTACCATAAAGGCCTGATTGGTGGAGTGCTGCAGAGTTGGTTGTTCTTCTGGAAGGTTCTCCAATCTCCACAAAGGAACTCCGGAGCTCTGTCAGAGTGACCTTCGGGTTCTTGGTCAACTCCCTGACCAAGGCCTTTCTCCCACGATTGCTCAGTTTTACCGGGCAGCCAGCTCTAGGAAGTCTTGGTGGTTCCAAACTTCTTCCATTTAAGAATGATGGAGGACACTTTGTTCTTGGGGACCTTCAATGCTGCAGACATGTTTTGGTACCCATCCCCAGATCTGTGCCTCGAAACAATCGTGTCTCAGAGCTCTACGGACAATTCCTTCGACCTCATGACTTGGTTTTATGCTCTGACATTTACTGTCAACTGTGGGACCTTTCCATATCATGTCCAATCAATTGAATTTACCACTGTTGGACTCKAATCAAATTGTAGAAACATTTCAAGGATGATCAATGGAAACAGGATMCACCGGAGCGTAATTTCGAGTCTCATGGCAAAGGGTCTGAATACTTTTTGCTTTGTCATTATGGGGTATTTTGTGCAGATTGAGTGAAAAATTATTTAATACATTTTAGAGTAAGGCTGTAACGTAACAAAATGTGGAAAAAGTCAAGGGGTCTGAATARTTTCCAAATGCACTGTATGTCAATGAGCGCTAGCATTCTAMCTAACAGCTGCATCCAAAATAGGTATTTTGCACACAAAAAAGACCACAACCAAATATAATCTTAGTGACTATTCAAGTAATAATCAAAACATTGTACGTGTATGACAAACCAAAAATGTGTGGCTCTGGTTACAACAACCTATGATTTGATTATTCGGGGCCCTGACTGACGACTGGGTGACCTGCTCTCATTCTGCAATCTACATCCAAAAGTAGCGCTCACCTGGTCAGAATACCTGTACGATATTGTGTCTGCACAACATAGCTAGCTAAGTAATCAGGGAAATTATTTCATACTATCCAAAAACTAACCAAGACCCAAATCTGAACACATGTGCAGAGGGGAATGGTGCGAAATTGTACCTCTTGCCATTCCTCTGTATCGGTCGAGGATCTTGACACTACTAGGACGACTGGCGACGACGCGATCTCGCATTGTCCTCTCTGCGCGCTCCCGTGCCATCTTCAGTTCCAGTAACTGTAGTTTCCTCCGCAATGCCCTGTTATCATTCTGGCTTTGAGAAATTTCCAAACGAAACACTGCATAGTCGTCGTCTACGAGTTTACAAATATCTGCCACGGCAGCATTCGCWAGCACCTCCATYATGGAGGCTATTTGAGTGTGAAAAACCATACAGTTAGCCATTGTTAGCTAACGTTAGCAGCTAGCTAGCGTTACCTAGATAACATCTATCAATAAAGTCCTGRCTACAACGCGAATTAAAGACTACATGGGGTAAGAGTGTGGTGCTGTGCTGTTAAATGGTCCATATTCTGAGTTATATTGTGTTGATAAACGTCTAAATAACCCAATTAAAAACGCTAAAGTGGAAATGTTTCTTGGTCGTTGACATTGTTTACTTCCGTTTACACTGAAGAGAAAGGATGTTGTTCTTCTTCGAGYYGYTTTAACGCGGTTGGCATCCAATATATGTTGCATTACCGCCATCTATTAGACTGGAGTACAACTACCTTATACTTTGCTTGAAAAATAAATAAACAAATACCCTACTATCTAACACTACACTCACAAAAAAAGAACACCACCCTACTCCAACATTTAAATCTATGTAGTCCTACCTCATGCTAACAACCTGAAAGGATGGGACATCACCACTCAACACACCCTGTAACTCTTCTGATGTCAAGTCTCGCACACCCAAATACCTCTCTGCCCAACCTCAATTTTCTGCGACTTATGTTCCATCCCTGCAGTACAGTCGATAACCATTGCTATAAATGATAAAAATCCAATCTTACTGAAACATGTCACTTGTTGGCCTATCCCTCTGTATTGTTACATATCTACTACTCACAGCACTCCTCTCAGGATCCCTCCTCCTTGACKCATCTMCCTCTACTTTCTTCACTGCCTCYGCATATGACAACTTCTGCACTACTCTAACCCTGGAAACCTCAATCTGCCTCTCTCACACGGGACATTTCTGATCCRKWGTCCCATGGGCACCCCTACAATTAACACATACCACTACTTTCCCCAATGCTACACATTCCTTTGTCTCATGCCCTTCTGCACACTTCTCACAKCTAGGAATCTCCCTCCTAAACATTGCTGCCACATGCCCATAAGCTTGACACCTGTAACAACGTAATGTATTTGGCACAAAAGCTCATACAGGATAACTTCTTTACCCAAACATCTTTGATGGGAAAAGACTCATCAAACTCTTCTGTTTCCCCACTCTCGCCACCCTGTCTGCGTCGCACCAAACGACGAGCATCACACCAAACGATGAGCATCACAAACACCGGGAATCTTCCCCTTCAGTTGATCAACTTTTACTGCTACCGCAGTAATCACTTCTGTTATTGGCAGGTGTCATAACTCAAAGGGTGTGGCTAAATTATTTTTTATTACATTTATTTTATACATTCCTACATTTTTTTTCTATTTTTATGCTTAACACCCCAGCCGTCCAACAATCTAAGCTAGATGCCCTCAATCTCACACAAATGATCAAGGAACCTACCAGGTACAATCCTAAATCAATAACCATGGGCAACCTCATAGATATCATCCTGACCAACTTGCCCTCTAAATACACCTCTGCTGTCTTCAACCAGGATCTCAGAAATCACTGCCTCATTGCCTGCGTGCGTAATGGGTCCGCGGTCAAACGACCACCCCTCATCACTGTCAAACGCTCCCTAAAACACTTCAGCGAGCAGGCCTTTCTAATCGACCTGGCCCGGGTATCCTGGAAGGATATTGACCTCATCCCGTCAGTAGAGGATGCCTGCTTGCTCTTCAAAAGTACTTTCCTCACCATCTTAAATAAGCATGCCCCATTCAAAAAATGTAAAACTAAGAACAGATATAGCCCTTGGTTCACCCCAGACTTGATTGCCCTTGACCAGAACAAAAACATCCTGTGACGTTCTGCATTAGCATCGAATAGCCCCAGCGATATGCAACTTTTCAGGGAAGTCAGGAACCAATATACTCAGTCAGTTAGGAAAGCTAAGGCTAGCTCTTTCAAACAGAAATTTGCATCCTGTAGCACTAATTACAAAAAGTTCTGGGACACTGGAAAGTCCATGGAGAATAAGAGCACCTCCTCCCAGCTGCCCACTGCACTGAGGATAGGAAATACTGTCACCACCGATAAATCTACGATAATCAATCATTTTAATAAGCATTTTTCTACGGCTGGCCAAGCTTTCCACCTGGCTACCCCTACCCCGGCCAACATCTCAGCACCCCCCGCAGCAACTTGCCCAAGCCCCCCCCCCCCCCCGCTTCCCATTCACCCAAATCCAGATAGCTGATGTTCTGAAAGAGCTGCAAAATCTGGATCCCTACAAATCAGCTGGGCTAGACAATCTGGAACCTCTCTTCTAAAATTATCTGACGAAACTGTTGCACCCCTGTTACTAGCCTGTTTAACCCCTTTCGTATCGTCTGAGATCCCCAAAGATTGGAAAGCTGCCACGGTCACCCTCTCTTCTAAGGGGAGCACTCCAGACCCAAACTGTTATAGACCTATATCCATCCTGCCTGCCTTTCTAAAATCTTCGAAAGCCAAGTTAACAAACAGATCACAGACCATTTCGAATCCCACCATAC
Organism: Salvelinus sp. IW2-2015; assembly: GCF_002910315.2. Taxonomy (NCBI): domain Eukaryota; kingdom Metazoa; phylum Chordata; class Actinopteri; order Salmoniformes; family Salmonidae; genus Salvelinus; species Salvelinus sp. IW2-2015. The sequence continues at coordinate 47,898,963 of NC_036853.1, forward strand.
CTTCTCACTATGCAATCTGGTTTCCGAGCTGGTCATGGGTGCATCTCAGCCACGCTGAAGGTCCTAAACAATATCATAACCGCCATTGATAAAGACAGTACTGTGCAGCCATCTTCATCGACCTGGCCAAGGCTTTCGACTCTGTCAATCACTGCATGCTTATCGGCAGACACAATAGCCTTGGCTTCTCAAAGACTGCCTCGCCTGGTTCACCAACTACTTCTCAGATAGAGTTCAGTGTGTCAAATCGGAGGGCTTGTTGTCCGGACCTCTGGCAGTCTCTATGGGGGTGCCACAGGGTTCAATTCTCGGGCCGACTCTTTCTCTGTATACATCAATGAGTTCGCTCTTGCTGCTGGTGATTTTTCTGATCCACCTCTACGCAGACGACACCATTCTGTATACATCTGGCCCTTCTTTGGACACTGTGCTAACAAAGCCCAAACGAGCTTCAACGCCATACAACACTCCTTCCGTGGCCTCCAACTGCTTTTAAAGCTAGTTAAAACTAAGTGCATGCTCTTCAACCGATTGCTGCCTGCACCCTCTTGCCGCGACTAGCCACTACTCTGGAGGTTCTGACTTAGAAATGTGGACAACTACAAATACTTAGGTGTTTGCGTTAGACTGTAAAACTCTCTTTCCAGACTCACATTAAGCATCTCCAATCAAAATTAAATCTAGAATCGGCTTCCTATTTCGCAAACAAGCCTCCTTCCCTCATGCTGCCAAACATACCCTCGAAACTGACTATCCTACCGATCCTTGATTCGCGATGTCATTTACAAATAGCCTCCAACCTCACTCAGCAAATTGGATGCAGTTTATCACAGTGCCATCCGTTTTGTCACCAAAGCCCCATATACTACCCACCACTGCGACCTGTATGCTCTCGTTGGCTGGCCCTCACTACATATGATTTGTCGCAAACCACTGCTCCAGGTTTCTATAAGTCTTTGCTAGGTAAAGCCCCACCTTATCTCCAGCTCACTGATCACCATAGCAACACCCACCCATAGCACGCGCTCCAGCAGGTTGATTCACTGATCATCCCCAACGTCAAACACTTCCTTTGGCCGCCTTTCCTTCCAGTTCTCTGCTGCCAACGACTGGAACGAATTTCAAAAATCACTGAAGCTYGAGTCTTATATCTCCCTCTCTAACTTTAAGCATCAGCTGTCAGAGCAGCTTACCTATCACTGTACCTGTACACAGCCAATCTGTAAATAGCACAATAAATAGCACAATAATTATTTCGCCCCTGTAATTATTTTGCCCCTATGGCCTATTTATTGCCTTACCTCCCTACTCTTCTACATTTGCACACACTGTACATAGATTTTCTATTGTGTTATTGACTGTACGAATTGTTTGTGTAACTCTGTTGTTGTTTTTGTCGCACTGCTTTGCGTTATCTTGGCCAGGTCGCAATTGTAAATGAGAACTTGTTCTCAACTGGCCTATTTGGTTAAATAAAGGTGAGGAAAAAATATAAAAATATAAAACTTCACACCGTGTACCATGGGTATGACAAAAAATGACTTCAAATAAAAATCTTGTGGTCACATACACATGGTTAGTGGGGCGAAATGCTTATGCTTCTAGATCCGACAGTGCAGCAGTATCTAACAGGTCATATCTAACAATTCCACAACAAAACCTAATATCTAACAAATTCCACAACAAAATCTAATACACACAATCTAGTAAAGGAATGAGATAACAATATATACAGGAAGTCGGAAGTTTACATACACTTAGGTTGGAGTCATTAAAACTCGTTTTTCAACCACTTCACAAATTTCTTGCTAACAAACTATAGTTTTGGCAGGTCGGTTATGACATCTTCTTTGTGCATGACACAAGTAATTTTTTCAACAATTGTTTACAGACAGATTATTTCACTTATAATTCACTGTGTCACAATTCCAGAGGGTCAGAAGTTTACATATACTAAATTGACTGTGCCTTTAAACAGCTTGGGAAATTTCAGAAAATGACGTCAATGCTTTAGAAGCTTCTGATAGGCTAATTGACATAATTTGAGTCAATTGGAGGTGTACCTGTGGATGATTTCAAGCCTACCTTCAACTCAGTGCCTCTTTGCTTGACATCATGGAAAATCAAAAAGAAATCAGCCAAGACCTCAGAAAAAAAAATATAGACCTCCACAAGTCTGGTTCATCCTTGGAGCAATTTCCAAATGCCTGAAGGTACCACGTTCATCTGTACAAACAATAGTACGCAAGTATAAACACCATGGGATGACGCAGCCGTCATACCGCTCAGGAAGGAGACGCGTTCTGTCTCCTATAGATGAACGCACTTTGGTGCAAAAAGTGCAAATCAATCCCAGAACAACAGCAAAGGGCCTTGTGAAGATGCTGGAGGAAACGGGTACAAAAGTATCTATGCACAGTAAAATGAGTCCTATATCAACATAACCTGAAAGGCCGCTCAGCAAGGAAGAAGCCACTGCTCCAAAACGCCATAAAAAAGCAGACTACGGTTTGCAACTGCACATGGGACAAAGATCGTAATTTTTGGAGAATATGTCCTGGTCGGATGAAACAAAAATAGAATTTTTTGGCCATAATGACCATTGTTATTTGGAGGGAAAAGTGGGAGCTTGCAAGCCGAAAAACACCATCCCAACCGTGAATCACGGCAGCATCATGTTGTGGGGTGCTTTGCTGCAGGAGGTACTGGTGCACATCACAAAATAGATGGCATCATGAGGGGGGGGGGGAAATTATGTGGATATACATGACCCACTGGGAATGTGATGAAAGAAATAAACTTTCTCTCTACTATTATTCTGACATTTCACATATTTAAAATAAAGGGGTGATCCTAACTGACCGAAGACAGGGAATTTTTACTAGGATTAAATGTCAGGAATTGTGAAACTTTGTTTAAATGTATTTGGCTAAGGTGTATGTAAACTTCCGACTTCAACTGTAAGTATAAAAATATATGGATGAGCAGTGACAGAGTGGCTAAGATGCAATGGATAAAGAATGGATAGTGAAGGATACAGTATAAGCAGAGTGATCCCTCGCCATTCGCGGTTCCTTATCGCGGAATTTCGCTATTTCTGCGGATTTGGTTTCATAATGCATTTTTTTTTTTTTTTTGTGGTGGCATTGTGCTCTGCATTCTGATTCGCTAAAAAACTCACTCCCGCTTCTTGTATAAAACAATGCTACGAATTGTGCTATCATTTTGTGTCTCGTGCAGTTATGTGTACGTACATAAAAAGCTTGGCAATTTACATTAAGTTGGCCAAATTATCTTGTAATTTCGAACATCTCCTATAACCCATAATGTCGACGAAACGGCCTACACGTGAGTCACTGGTATTTGTAATACATGTATAGTTGCTAATTGTAAAAAAAAAAAAGTTTTCTATTCGGGGATTTCACTTATCGTGGGTCATTGTTTCCGAACGTACCCCGGCTATAACGAGGGATTACTGTATACATCATTGAATAAGTAAGTGTGGTAGATATGTAAACATTCTTAAAGTGGCATTATTAAAGTGACGAGTGTTCCATTTATTAAAGTGGCCATTGATATATGAAGTCCATAGGTAGGTAGCCGCCTCTCTGTGCTAGTGGAGGCTGTTTAACAATCTGATGGCCTTGAGATTGAAAAACAGCTTCTATCTCTCTGTCCCAGCTTTGATGCACCTGTACTGACCTCGCCTTCTGGATGAAAGCGGGGTGAACAGGCATTGGCTCGGGTGGTATTTGTCCTTGATGATCTTTTTGCCTTCCTGTGACATCGGGTGTTGCTGGTGTCCTCGAGGGCAGGTAGTTTGCCCCCGGTGATGCGTCGTGCAGACCGCACCACCCTCTGGAGAGCACTGCGGTTGTGGGCGGTGCAGTTCCCATACCAGGCGGTGATACAGCCCGACAGGATGCTCTCAATTGTGCACCTGTAAAAGTTTGTGAGGGTTTTCGGTGACAAGCCCAATTTTCTTCTGCCTCCTGAGGTTGAAGAGGCGCTGTTGCGCCTTCTTCACCACACTGTCTGTGTGCATGGACCATTTCAGTTTCTCTGTGATATGTACACCGAGGAACTTAAAACTTTCCACCTTCTCCACTGCTGTCCCGTTGATGTGGATAGGGGGGTGCTCCCTTTGCTGTTTCCTGAAGTCCACGATCATCTCTTTTGTTTTGCTGACATTGAGTGAGAGGTTATTTTCCTGACACCACACTCCGAGGGCCCTCACCTCCTCCCTGTAGGCTGTCTCGTCGTTGTTGGTAATCAAGCCTAKCACTGTTGTGTCGTCTGCAAACTTGATGATTGAGTTCATGGCCACGCAGTCGTGGGTGAACAGCGAGTACAGGAGGGGGCTGAGAACGCACCATTGTGGGGCCCCAGTGTTGAGGATCAGCGGAGTGGAGATGTTGTTTCCTACCTTCACCAKCTGGGGGCAGCCGTCAGGAAGTCCAGGACCCAGTTGCACAAGGCTGGGTCGAGACCCAGAGTCTCAAGCTTAATGATGAGTTTGGAGGGTCCTATGGTGTTGAATGCTGAGCTGTAGTCAGCATTCTTACATAGGTATTCCTCTTGTCCAAATGGGATAGGGCAGTGTGATTGGTAACGTCTGTGGTAACCAGTTTATATTAACAATTAGGCACACTGGGGGTTTGTTATCAATATACCACGGCTAATTGTTGTATGCAGGCACTCCGCGTTGTCATGCTTAAGAACAGCCCTTAGCTGTGGTACATTGGCCATATACCATACCCTCTCATGCTTTATTGCTTAATCATAGCAGTCAAACGAGTTAAATCGACATCCATTGATGGAAAATGATCTGGCATGTTAAATTAGTTTGTCATGTGATAGTTCACTTATTATTTTGATGAAAAACTAATTTTGCTTCTAACGTAGTTACAAGTTACGTCTATTCCTTCTAAATTAGCTTGAAAACATAATGGAAAAATTGTTTATCGTGTAAATGTGGCAACTCTTGCTGTGGGAAATAAAAATTGGCACATTTTCAGGCCCTTTGGCTGGTTTTTGAGTGGTCATTGGGCTTGAAATGTTTGCTAGACCTGGCAATCATGCCTGAGGGGCCCCCATGTTGTGGGTCAGCATGGTGGAAGTGTTGTTGCCTACCCTCATCACCTGGGGGCGTCCTGTCAGGAAGTCCAGGATCCAGTTGCAGAGGGAAGTGTTCAGTCCTAGGGTCCTTAGCTTAGTGATGAGCTTGGAGGACACTGGTGTTGAATGCTGAGCTGTAGTTAATGGACAGCKTTCTCACATAGGTGTTCCTATTGTCTAAGTAGGAAAAGGCAGTGTGGAGTGCAATAGAGATTGCGTCATCTGTTGGGGCTGTATGCGAATTGGAGTGGGTCCAGGGTGTCTGCGATGATGGTGTTGATGTGAGCCATGACCAACCTTTCAAAGCATTTCACAGCTACAGATTTGTGCTATGGGGCGATAGTCATTTAGACAAGTTATCTTGGCGTTCTTGGGCACAGGAACTAAAGTGGCCTGCTTGAAACATGTTGGTATTACAGAGTGGGTCAGGAAGAGGTTGAATATGTTAGACACTTGCCAGCTGGTCAGCGTATGCTCTGACTACGCGTCCTGGTAATCCGTATGGCCCTGCGGCCATGTGAATGTTAACCTGTTTAAAGGTCTTACTCACATCAGCTACAGAGAGCTTGATCACACAGTCATCTGGAATAGCTGGTGCTCACGCATGGTTCACTGTTGCTTTCCTCGAAGCGAGCAAAGAAGGCATTTAGCTCGTCTGGAAGGCTCGACTCACTGGATAGTTTGTGGCTGGGTTTCCCTTTGTAATCCGTGATAGTTTGCAAGCCCTGCCACATCCGTGCGGATTTTGCCTGAAATCCATGGCTTCTGGTTGGGATATGTACGTATGGTCACAATGTCATCAATGCACTTATGATTGATGTGGTTAACTCCTCAAAGCCATAAGATGAGTCCCAGAACATATTCCAGTCTGTACTAGCAAAACAATCCTGTAGTTTACCATCCACAGGAAGTACCAGTGACTCGTATTGAGCGTGTCATTGGTACTTCCTGTTTGAGTTTTTGCTTGTAAGCAGGAATCAGGAGAATAGAGTTATGGTCAGATTTGCCAAATGGAGGACGAGGGAGATCTTTGGATGCGTGCCTGTGTTGTGGAGTAAAAGCGATCTAGTGTTTTCGCCTCTAGTTGCACAGGTGACATGCTGGTAGAAATTAGGTGAAACGGATTTCAGTTTTCCTGCATTAAAAKCACTGGCCACGAGGAGTGCTGCCTCTGGATGAGTATTTCCTTCTTAGCTTATGGCCCTACACAGGTCATTGAGTCCGGTCTTAATGCCAGCATGGTAAATAGTATGGTCTACAGTTTATGAGGTATTCTAACTCAGGCAAGCAGAACCTTTGAAGCTTCATTAATATTAAAGATTACGTACCAGCTGTTGTTAACAAAGAGACACACCACCCCCCTTGAGCTTACTCAATACTGCCTTTCTGTCCTGCTGATGCATAAGAAAAGCAGCCAGATGSATATTATCCATGTCCTTGTTCAGCCAAGTTTCAGAGAAACATAGGATATTACAGTTCTCCAGGTCCCGTTGATAGGATAGTCTCGAACGAAGCTCATCCAGTTTGTTCTGCAGTGATTGTACATGAACAATTTCTTGTCATTCAGCTCAAAAAAGTCACTTTCTGTCCTCTTCTTCCATGGGCAAACATGTATGGAAAGTTTTATTTAAATCAACAGGGATGCAGCAACAGTAATTTAATAAAAATGTATTTACCCATGAGCATTTCAATGGCAAAGAGAGGTTCAGGGAAATAAATGATAAATATATTTAGTTATTTTCATGAAATAAACAAACAGTGATTTATTAGGCATGATTTAAAAATACAATTAAATAGACTGCTATTTGGGGGCTTTAAAGTACAGTACTGCTTATTACATTACACATCAYATGTCCTTTTCACAATCAGTATCTTTCAAGCTCAGAGCACTATAAGCCAAGGAAACTAAGGCCAATTTTAAATCTAAACGGTCAACAAGCAAATACAAAATCAACAAGATTTATTCTAATTTATTAACAGATTTGATCACTTAATTATAGTACATAAAGGAACAGGTACCACCTGATTATGCCAAATAATGTTGCGAGGGACATTATATTTGTTATGAATAGAACATAGGCAAAACCAAATTGAGAGGGGGAATATAATGTTGCTCTTCAATAACATGACAGTGTTTTGGCTATGCTAGCACCCAAAACACCAAGTCTGCATATCTGAGAATGTGAGTGTACACAGATGCTCAACTGAGGGACTTAGTAACCCAAGACACTTCACATGATAAATATAATGTCAGCTAAAGAATGGTTCCCAGATATCCCCTGTATAATACTCAAGCCACAGTGCTACAATTTCTCCCCATTGTGGACACTCCTATGTCTGGTAAGGTTAGTCAGGAAGGAGAAGCTCTTGTAACATAGTTTGCACTTGAAGGGCTTCTCCTTGGTGTGAACGGTCTGATGCATCTTCACATAATTCGACTGAGCAAAGCGCTTCCCACATGTGGGGCAGGCGTATGGCTTGTCGGCATCCCCCCTAATGCTCCGCCTCCCACGTTGTGACCCAATGACACCAGGCAAGGTAGAAGCAGGAGCCACCACCCTCAGGTGGTTAGTCTTTGAGCTCCCCCCTCTAGCCATTGTTTGGGTGTTGWTGGGATTTTGTGCTGTGTTGGTAGGGTAACCATGAAGTAGCTGAGGAAGGCTAGACCCAGGCCCAGGCCTTTTATGAACCCAGTCACTAGATATTAGACGAGACCCTGAAAGAYAAGACAAACMTCCTGTTAGATTCCCGTCAGGGGAGTCTCCCTCCACTCTCTCGGAAGGCTGAAGCCCAGGGTGTCTTGCTCTGTTCATCATGGATACTGTGGAGTTTGTATCATAGGAACAGGAGGGTCTATCTCTATCAGCCCCATGCCCTGCTCCATCCCTGCACTGAGACTGTGAAGAGAAGGGTCTGGGCTGCAGACTGGAGCCTCTCTGATGACCACCATGTCTGAGGTTGTTCAGTCCACCTGTCCGCTGGTTGTGTTCTGTGTGGTGCTGGTGGAGGAGTCTCTGTCCCTCACGGTTGGTTCCTGGATCCGACTCAGGAAGAAAGAGCGACGGCTCCTGATCCATGATCCTGATCCGGGGCCAGAGTTTGTGACCAGCCACCTCAGAGGTCCAGTCTCTCCCACCAGCAACACTGGATATTAACAAGTCCTCGTGGACTGCAGACTGTAAACACAAATGGAAGAGAAAATCATAAAAGTTTATATAAGAAACTTTTTGCTGTACATACAAATATGACAAGATATTCTAAAATATTAACCACAGTCAATGGAGGTATGGGGGATATAACCAGGTTGGGGGAGTATAGGGGATATGACCGGGTAGGGTTTGGGGAGACTTTGGAAAAAGTTCAACATTACATGAAAATGCTTTTCAATAATGAAGCATTTTTACAGACACCATCACACTATCATCTACTCTGCCTCATCTTACTCATTCCTTCCTCAGTTCTCATCCAGTTCTCTACTACATKCAAAACCAACAGAATTAACTACAAACCAACTAACTAGTACTATGTTACATTAAACTATACATGGGCTGTGTGCATTTTCTGGTGGTGTATCCTGAGGTAGGTCCTCTCTGAGAACCTCTTCTAGCAGTGTGTACAGGTGAACGGCCTCTCTCCCATGTGYATCATCAGGTGCATCTTCAACTGGTGGGAGAACCTCTTCTCATACTGGGGGCAGCTGTAGGGTTTCTACCGTGTGGACACTCTGGTGTCTCTTCAGGCAGGACGAGTCGAAAAAACAGGCCCAGCACAGGCGGCAGCCCTACAATTTCTCACCGTGTGCATCATCTGGTGGATCTCCACCTGTTTGGGGAAACTGAAKGCTTTCCCACAGAATGAACACTGTAAGAGCTTCTCTTTGCCACCGGATCTGCTGATAGCATTACTACTARTGTCATTTGTGAATGGGCTTGTGTAGCCATTTAGTGTTGAGGCACTGGCATTATCTGAGGTCTGGTTAAACATTAGGAGAGTGTGAGGAGGACAAAGGCCAGGGAGTGTCTGTTGTCACAGGGTCCCTGTTCCAGTTGATAGATCCTATAGAAGGCAGGCTGAAGGCAGCACCTGTTAGGGGGTTAACCTGAGGCGCCATCAGTCTGTCTGAATCACAACTATAGGAGCAGGATGTCGCATTGCTAGGCGAGTCTGTGTCTGTTCTCATACAGACACCTCCCCGTCCCCGCAGACCAAATCTACGCCTCACCCTGGTCTCAGCCAGTATGTTGTCATGGAGACTAAGCTTGGTTGCTGTTTTGTGTTCGACTGTCTGTTTCTGGTTGTGGTTAACAATGTTGTTCCCCAGCCCAGAGTTGAGGATGCTATCCTATCCACTGACCTCCAATATGTCGCCTCTGGTCCTGGCCTGCTCAGTGATGTTGTCCCCTGGGCCCTTGGCTGCACCCGTCTTGGTCTGGGAATCCAAGATGGCCGCAGAGTCTCCTCTGTTTGCCTCCAGCCAACCACCTGCAGGAAGACGTTARAAAATAGACTTTACAAACATGGCAGAGAACTCATATACCAATGGAGTTCTTTGAGTCAATTACCTGATCAAGTTCATACATTATAATGTGTGTTTTAGTATGTAAACATAAGTTGTATTGATTTCATTTTATCAATGAAAAAAATTAAGAAAGAATAATAGCCAGGTGCATCACTACTCCCATTGAAGATGTATTACTGTATGTAGGTTATATGTATTTCTCCCTTACCTTGCTCCCCCATCTTTAGTCCACTCAGCAGATCAATGCTCTCTGGACCGTCCTTTATTGTCTCTTCTTTGACAAGCAGCAGATCAAGCTTCACATCCTCCATGTCTACTGCCTGTAAGACATACAGCGTGAGATGATGTTGGATGAAAAAATCTCATATGAGCACCCTGCTATGGAGCATATTCTGATGGGTCAGTGAAGGATTGRTATGAGTACTATGCAAACATGTTAGTTCATTTGATACTATGAGAGCTTCATCTGGGTGGACTGAGCTCTGCCAACACTGCTCACCCAGTTCCCGCTTAAGCCATTGCATCCAGCAAATTGAAGGAGATCTGTCGAATGCGCAGTCTGCTCTGATCTCATGTGGATGGCCTAGGACCTGGCAAAGTCTCAGGTCACTCATCAAATAGCTGCAGATGYTCCTATGCCAGTTAGCCCTTATGTAAATGAACTGAATACCCCCTCTAAATCTCGTAGGGGGGTAATGCACCTAAATGTGCGTAGTATGATTTAAAAAATGGGCACAATTGACATTTGTATACAAAACTATGGGCACAATTGACATTTGTATACAAAACTATGGGCACAATTGACATTTGTATACAGAACTAGTGTCCTAACATTCTGGTTCTCTCGGAAACATGGTTAAATGGTTCTGTCTCTGAAAAAGAGATTAAATACATTATAATAATTTTCTTCAAATGTGACGGATTACAGAAAGGGGGGGAGTGGCTTCAGAAAGTACTCTTATTCCACATTTTACTGTGTTTCAGCCTGCATTCAAAATGGAGTAAATAGAGTTTCTTTCACCCATTATACACACACACACAATACCCCATAATGACAAAGTGAAAACATGTTTTTTGAAATTTTTGCAGATTTATTGAAAATGAAATACAGAAATATCTACTTTACATAAGWATTCACACCGAGTCAACATTTTGTAGAAGCACCATCGAGCACAGCTCTGAATCTTTCTGGGTAAGTCTCATAGAGCTTTCCACACCTGGATTGTGCAACATTTGCCCATTATTCTTTTCAAAGCTCTGTCAAATTGGTTGTTGTACATTGCTAGACAATCAATTTCAGGTCTTGGCATATATTTAAGTAGATTAGTCCAAAACTGTAACTTGGCCACTCAGGAACATTCACTGTCTTCTTGTTAAGCAACTCCAGTGTACATATGGCCTTGTGTTTCAGGTTATTGTCCTGCTGAAAGGTGAATTCATCTCCCAGTGTCTAGTGGAAAGCAGACTGAACCAGGTTTTCCTCTCGGATTTTGCCTGGGCTTAGCTTCATTCCATTTTATTTTATCCTGAAAAAATCCCCAGTCCTTGCCAATTACAAACATACCCATAACATGATGCAGCCACCACTATGCTTGAAAATATGAGAGTGGTACTCAGTAATGTGTTGTATTGGATTTATCCCAAACATAACACTTTGTATTCAGGACAAAAAGTGAATTGCTTTGCCACATTTTTTTAACAGTTTTACTTTTGTGCCTTTTTGCAAACAGGATGCATGTTTTGGACCACTTTTATTAGGTACAGGACTCTTTATTCTCCCTCTGTCAATTATGTTAGTATTGTGGAGTAACTACAATGTTGATCCATCCTGTGTTTTCTCCTAACACAGACATTAAYCTCTGTAACTGTTTTAAAGTCACCATTGGCCTCATGGTGAAATCCCTGAGGGGTTTCCTTTCTCTCAGGCAACTGAGTTAGGAAGGACGCACGTACCTTTGTTGTGACTGGGTGCATTGATACACCATCCAAAGTGTAATGAATAACTTCACCATGCTCAAAGGGATATTCAATACCTGCTTCTGTTTTTACCCATCTACCTATAGGTGCCCATCTTTCCGAAAAAGAGTTAAAACCTCCCTGGTCTTTGTGTTTGAAATTCACAACGTGACCGAGGGACCTTACAGATAATTGTATGTGTGGGATACAGAGATGAGGTAGTCATTCAAAAAATCATGCAACTTATTATGTTACTTGTTAAGCACATTTTTACTTCTGAACTTATTTAGGCTTGCCATAAAAAAAGGGGTTGAATATTTATTTACTCAAGACATTTCAGCTTTTAATGAATTAGTAAACATTTCGAAAAGCATAATTCCACTGACATGGGGTAGGCCAGTGACCAAAAAATCTAAATGTAATCCATTTTAAATTCATGCTGTAACTCAACAAAATATGGAACAAGTCAAGGGGTGTGAATACTTTCTGAAGGCACTGTATGTAAAATATAATTTCATGGCGTKCCATTTAAAAAATATATTTCTYTTCCCAAGAAATGTAAGCTCCTGGTTGTAATTGTGTCCATAACCCAGAATACACATGTATTTGTTGCTGTGATTTACCCCTTGCTGCCATGGCGGATGCTATTGGTGCTATATCTGAGTGTTGACCCTTTTCCCCCGGCCTCAGATCAATTAAAGAATACAGTGCCTTCGGAAAGTATTCAGACCCCTTGACTTTTTCCACATTTTGCTTTGTTAAAGCCTTWMTCTAAAATGGATTTCAGCAATCTACACACAAAACCCCATAATGACAAATCAAAAAAAGATTATTTGAAATTTTTGCAAATGTATAAAAAAATACAAAACATACCTTATTTACAGTTTAAGTCGGAAGTTTACATACACTTAGGTTGGAGTCATTAAAACTCGTTTTTCAACCACTTCACAAATTTCTTGCTAACAAACTATAGTTTTGGCAGGTCGGTTAGGGCATCTTCTTTGTGCATACACATTTTTTCCAACAATTGTTACAGACAGATTAATTCACTATCACAATTCAGTGGGTCAGAAGTTTACATACACTAAATTGACTGTGCCTTTAAAACAGCTTGGGAAATTCAGAAAATGACGTCATGGCTTTAGAAGCTTCTGATAGCTAATTGACATAATTTGAGTCAATTGGAGGGTACTTGTGGATGTATTTCAAGGCCTACCTTCAAACTCAGTGCCTCTTTTGCTGTACATCATGGGAAAATCAGCCAAGTCCTCAGGAAAAAAAAAATGGTAGACCTCCACAAGTCTGGTTCATCCTTGGAGCAATTTTCAAACGACTGAAGTACCACGTTGATCTGTACAAAAATAGTACGCAAGTATAAACACCATGGGACCACGCAGCCGTTTATACCGCTCAGGAAGGAGACGCATTCTGCCTCCTAGAGATGAACGTACCTTTGGTAAAAGTGCAAATCAATCCCAGAACAACAGCAAAGGACCTTGTGAAGATGTTGAGGAACGGGTACAAAAGTATCTATGTCCACAGTAAAACGAGTCCTATATCGACATAACCTGAAAGGCCGCTCAGCAAGGAAGAAGTCACTGCTCCATACCCACCATAAAAAAGCCAGACTACGGTTTGCAACAGCAAATGGAGACAAAGATCGTACTTTTTGAGAAATGTCCTCTGGGTCTGATGAAACAAAAATATGACTTTTTGGCCATAATGCACCATCGTTATGTTTGGAGGAAAAAGGGGAGGCTTGCAAGCCGAAGAACACCATCCCAACCGTGAAGCACCGGGGGTGCAGCATGTTGTGGGGGTCTTTGCTGCAGGAGGGACTGGTGCACTTCACAAAATAGATGGCCATCATGAGGGGGGGAAAATATATTGGCTATATTGAAGCAACATCTCAGAGTCATCACATGTCAGACAGTTCTACCAACTGCTCGCATAATGCGATTCCTTTCCCGCAAATTGAGTCAACCTGACCCCCTAATACTATGTCCAACTTGTGGCAAAATGGCTTAAGGACAACAAAGTCAAGGTATTGGAGTGGCCATCACAAAGCTCTGACCTCAATCCTATAGAGAATTTGTGGGCAGAACTAAAAAAGCGTATGCGAGCAAGGAGGCCTACAAACCTGACTCGGTTACACCAGCTCTGTCAGAAGGAATGGGCCAAAATTCACCCAACTTATTGTGGGAAGCTTGTGGAAGGCTACCCTTGAACGTTTGACCCAAGTTAAACAATTTAAAGGCAATGCTACCAAATACTAATTGAGTGTATGTAAACTTCTGACCCACTGGGAATGTGATGAAAGAAATAAAAGCTGAAATAAATCATTCTCTCTACTATTATTCTGACATTTCACCATGTTAAAATAAAGTGGTGATCCTAACTGACCTGACAGGTAATTTTTACTCGGATTAAATATCAGGAATTGTGAAAACTGAGTTTAAATGTATTTGGCTAAGGTGTATGTAAACGTCCGACTTCAACTGTACCTAAGTATTCAGACCCTTTGCTATGAGACTTGAAATATAGCTCAGGTGCATCCTGTTTACATTGATCATCCTTGCGATGTTTCTACAACTTGATTGGAGTCCACCGGTGGTAAATTCAATTGATTGAATATGATTGGGAAAGGCACACACTTGTCTATTTAAGGTCCCACAGTTGACAGTGTATGTCAGAGCACAAACCAAGCCATGAGGTCGAAGGAATTGTCCGTAGAGCTCCGAGACAAGATTGTGTCGAGGCACAGATCTGAGGAAGGGTACCAAAAAATGTCTTCAGCATTGAATGTCCCCAAGAACACAGTGGCCTCCATCATGATTAAATGGAAGAAGTTTGGAACCACCAAGACTCTTCCTAAAGCTGGCCTCTTGGCCAAACTTAGCAATCGGGGGAGAAGGGTCTTGGTCAGGGAGGTGACCAAGAACCCGACGGTCACTCTGACAGAGCTCTAGAGTTCCTTTGTGGATACGTGAGAACCTTCCAGAAGGACAACCATCTCTGCAGCACTCCACCAATCAGGCCTTTAGGGGAGAGTGACCAGACAGAAACACTCCTCAGTAAAATACACATGACAGCCTGCTCGTGAAGCATGGTGGTGGCAGCATCATGCTGTGGGGGATGTTTTTCAGAGGCAGGGACTGGGAGACTAGTCAGGATCGAGGGAAAGATGAACGGAGCAAAGTACAGAGAGATCCTTGATTAAAACCTTCTCCAGAGCGCTCAGGACCTCAGGCTGGGGCGAAGGTTCACCTTCCAACAGGACAATGACTCTAAGCACACAGCCAAGACAATGCACAAGTGGCTTCGGGACAAGTCTCTGAATGTCCTTGAGTGGCCCAGCCAGAGCCCGGACTTCAACCCCATCGAACATCGCTGGAGAGACCTGAAAATAACTGCAACAACGCTTCCCATCCAACCTGACAGAGCTTGAGAGGATCTGCATAGAAGAATGGGAGAAACTCCCCAAATACAGGTGTGCCAAGCTTGTAGGGTCATACCCAAGAAGACTCGAGGCTGTATCGCTGCCAAAGGTGCTTCAACAAAGTAATAACTAAAGGGTCTGAATACGTATGTAAATGTGATAGTTTTTTATTTGTAATAGATTTGCGAAAATGTCTAAAAACCAGTTATTGCTTTGTCACTATGGGGTGTTGTGTGTAGATTGAGGGAAAAAAACGATTTCATCAATTTTTGAATAAGGCTTTAATGTAACAAAATTTGGAAAAAGTCAAGGTGTCTAAATACTTTACGAATGCACTGTATGCATTGATTTTAATCTGTCTCAATTGATCTCAAAACCCACACAGGTAAATGTCTTAKTAATAACCCCCATAAATATTTGTCTAGTGGAGTATTTGCATATGATCTCAGTGATCATTGTCCCATAGTATGTATGTATTTGAGATACCAAACAGCAAAATACTAATCCTCATTTAATAAAAAATATGTATTTAAAAAAAGTTTCCTCCTTAAGGGTTTTTACATGACATGTTCTACTCTGATTTAGCCACTGTCTCCTGTATTCCTGACCCTGAGTTGGCTCTAGAAAATGTATCCTCCATATTTATTCCTCTGGCAAATAAACACGCCCCTTTTAAACAATTCAGAGTCAAAGATAGAAAACCAAGGGTTAGATCTTCGGAGCTATCTGAGCTCCTTCAGACGAGAAATCAGGCCCGGTCCAAAGCAAGGAAAACTGACTCTGTAGTGAACGGTGAGAAACAGATGCACTCTCTCTGACTCTGCTGGTGATTTTGAACAGTAACAGTAAATGCATTGAAGTGTAGAAATTCCTCTTCCCTGCCTAAGCAAGTTCTGTCTGACTCTGGCTAACTGATAAGAATGAGATAAGTGATGCTTTTAAACATAATTTTACCTTGGCAGACTTATTATTTGAGATAAACTGTGGTTTAATTGACACTGGTCAGTCAATCGACTGTTCTCCCCTCTGCCGAACTCTAGCTAACTCGACGGTTAACCAGTCAACTTCTAGTGAATCTTTTTGTTTTCATTTCACCAATTTACTACCTGTTATGTGCTAGATGCCTTGCTTAAAGGGACATTTAAAAAATTGTCAACTTTATATTCATCATCTCCAGCACCACCATCAACATACAGTCGTGGCCAAAAGTTTTGAGAATGACACAAATATTAATTTCCACAAAGTTTGCTGCTTCAGTGTCTTTAGATATTTTTGTCAGATGTTACTATGGAATACTGAAGTATAATTACAAGCATTTCATAAGTGTCAAAGGCTTTTATTGACAATTACATGAAGTTGATACAAAGAGTCAATATTTGCAGTGTTGACCCTTCTTTTTCAAGACCTCTGCAATCCACCCTGGCATGCTGTCAATTAACTTCTGTGCCACATCCTGACTGATGACAGCCCATTTCTTGCATATCAATGCTTGGAGTTTGTCAGAATTTGTGGGGTTTTGTTGTCCACCCGCCTCTTGAGGATTGACCACAAGTTCTCAATGGGATTAAGGTCTGGGGGTTTCCTGGCCATGGACACAAATATCGATGTTTTTTCCCCGAGCCACTTAGTTATCACTTTTGCCGTATGGCAAGTGCTCCATCATGCTGGAAAAAGCATTGTTCGTCACCAAACTGTTCCTGGATGGTGGGAGAAGTTGCTCTCGGAGGATGTGTTGGTACCATTCTTTTTTCATGGCTGTGTTCTTAGTCAAAATTGTGAGTGAGCCCACTCCCTTGGCTGAGAAGCAACACCACACATGAATGGTCTCAGGATGTTTTACTGTTGGCATGACACAGGACTGATGGTAGCGCTCACCTTGTCTTCTCCGGACAAGCTTTTTTCCGGATGCCCCAAACAATCGGAAAGGGGATTCATCAGAGAAAATGACTTTACCCCAGTCCTCAGCAGTCCAATCCCTGTACCTTTTGCAGAATATCAGTCTGGAGAGAAGTGGCTTCTTTGCTGCAATTCTTGACACCAGGCCATCCTCCAAAAGTCTTCGCCTCACTGTGCGTGCAGATGCACTCACACCTGCCTGCTGCCATTCCTGAGCAAGCTCTGTACTAGGGGTGCCCCGATCCCGCAGCTGAATCAACTTTAGGAGATGGTCCTGGCATTTGCTGGACTTTCTTGGGCGCCCTGAAGCCTTCTTCACAACAATTGAACCGGTCTCCTTGAAGTTCTTGATGATCTGATCGATGGTTGATGTAGGTAAAATCTTACTGGCAGCAATATCCTTGCCTGTGAAGACCTTTTTGTGCAAAGCAATGTTGACGGTATATGTTTCCTTGCAGGTAACCATGATTGACAGAGGAAGAACAATGATTCCAAGCACCACCCTCCTTTTGAAGCTTCCAGTCTGTTATTCGAACTCAATCAGCATGACAGAGTGGTCTCCAGCCTTGTCCTCATCTACACTCACACCTGTGTTAAGAGAATCACTGACATGATGTCAGCTGGTCCTTTTGTGCCAGGGCTGAAATGCAGTGGAAATGTTTTTTGGGGATTCAGTTCATTTGCATGGCAAAGAGGGACTTTGCAATTAATTGCAGTTCATCTGATCACTCTTCATAACATTGTAGAGTATATGCAAATTGCCATCATACAAACTGAGGTAGCAGACTTTGTGAAAATTAATATTTGTGTCATTCTCAAAACTTTTGGCCACGACTGTACACTACATGACCAAAAGTGGACACCTGCTCGTCGAACATTGCATTCCAAAATCATGGGCATTAATATGGAATTGGTCCCCCTTTGCTGCTATAACAGCCTCCACTCTTCTGGGAAGGCTTTCCACTAGATGTTGGAACATTGCTGCGGGGACTTGCTTCCATTAAGAAACAAGAGCATTAGTGACGTTGGGCACTGATGTGGTGCGACTAGTCCTGGCTTGCAGTCGGCATTCCAATTCATCCCAAAGGTGTTTGATGGGGTTCAGGTCAGGGCTCTGTGCAGGCCAGTCAAGATCTTCCACACCGATCTCAATAAACCCTTTCTGTATGAACCTCGCTTTGTGCACGGGGCATTGTCATGCTGAAACAGAAAAGGGCTTTCCCCAAACTGTTGCTACATAGTTGGAAGCACAGAATCGTTGAATGTCTTTGTATGCTGTAGCATTAAGATTTCCCTTCCCTGGAACTAAAGAGCCTAAACCATTATTCCTCTTCCGCCCAACTTTACAGTTGGCACTATGCATTGGGGCAGGTAGTGTTCTCCTGGCATCGTAAAAACCCAGATTCGTCCGTCAGACTGCCAGATGGTGAAGCGTAATTACGCCAGAGAACGCATTTCCACTGCTTCAAAGTACAATGGCGGCGAGCTTTACACCACTCCAGCCGACGCTTGGCATTGCGCATGGTGATCTTAGGCTTGTGTGCGGCTGCTCGGCCATGGAAACCCATTTCATGAAGCTCCCGACGAACAGTTATTGTGATGACGTTGCCCCAGAGGCAGTTTGGACGTCGGTAGTGCAACCGAGGACAGAGAATTTTTACGCGTTACGCGCTTCAGCACTCTGCGGTCCTGTTCTGTGAGCTTTTGTGGCCTACCACTTCTAGTCGGAGAACTGAATACTGACAAATTCTTAAACTACATTGGAGGAGGCTTATGGTCGTGAAATTAGCATTACATTCTCTGGCAACAGCTCTGTTGGACAGTCCTGCAGTCAGCATGCCAATTGTACACTCCCTCAACTTGTGGCATTGTGTTTTGTGACAAAACTGCACATTTTAGAGTGMCCTTTTATAGTCCCCAACACAAGTTGCACCTGTGTAATGATCATCCTGTTTAATCAGCTTCTTGATATGCCACACCTGTCAGGTGGATGGATTATCTTGGCAAAGGAGAAATTATCACTAACAGGGATGTAAACAAATTTGTGCACAACATTTGAGAGAAATAAGCTTTTTGTGCATATGGAACATTTCTGGGATCTTTTATTTCAGCTCATGAAAAATGGGACCTACACTTTACATGTTGCATTTATATTTTTGTTCAGTATAACTGGTTTAAAAATTACTTGACAAATAGACCCGCAGGGGTCTATTCTGGGTCCTGTACTTTTTACTGTCTACATTAACAATATTGTTGCAGGTTACAGAAAATGTATACTGTTGTGTATGCTATTGCCCCCACGATTGACCAGGCTTTATCTGAACTGCAGTCGGTCTTTATTGTATTACCAAAAAACTTTATTGACCTGAAATTAGTATTGAATGCAGGTAAAACTAAGCATATGTTGTTCTCTAGAGCGCATAAAAATAACTAATGTACTTTGGACGGTGTCCATATTGATTGTGTCCCTGCCTACAAATGTCTGGACATCTGGATAGCTGAAAAGCTGTCTTTTKAAAATAATATGGAGAAGTTGAGAATAAAAATAGGCTTCTTCTAAAGAAATAGATRATGCCTCTCGCTAAATAGTAGACAGCAAATTATTCAGTCTATGGCGACATCATCTACATGAACGCAGCTGCCACTTCATTAAAGCTGTTAGATGCTGTTATCATAGTGCTTTAATACGGGCGTCAGATTTAGTACTCATCAAAGCAATCTCTATCAGAAAGTTGGTTGGCCCTCTGATGTCACATAGGTTGATACATTTTCATTTATAAAGCTCTTTTACAAAAACTCCCACTGTACCTAACATTATTGCTAAACTTTAGACTTATGAGTTACTACACCCGGTGTCAGGGTTGGCTAACTCCGGGAATTCCTTTGGTCTCTAAGTTAGGTTAATCAGCTTTTAGTTGTCTTGCATCGTATATGTGGAACAATCTTCCAAATGTTCTTACATTTATACTTTGGTGCCTCTAGGGKAATTCAGAAGGCTGATTGAGGACCTTGTTACTGATTAATGTGTTTGTTTTTTATGACTTTTCTTTCTGGTTACATTTTGGATTTATATTTTGTTGTGTGTATTTTCTCTAATTTCTGTAATTCAGGGCTCATCTGTAAAAGAGACCTTGGTCTCAGTATGACTCCCTGATGAAATAAAGGTTAAATAAAAAAACATGTTAATTAATTTGATTACTTTACACTAATGGTTCGATCATTAAAAGGCATGGTCCCACAGTTTAGACAAAATAAAATCCACAAAGCATCTCAGAGTAAGAGTGCTGATCYTCCTCACCTGTCTACATAGTCTTATTCATTATGATCTAAAAGACAAAACTGATCCTAGATRAGCACTCCTACTCTGAGAGGCTTTGTGGATACAGCCCCTGACCTAATACCATTCAGACAGTAGTTTACAGTGGGCTCACCTCAGTGAGACTGTGTGTGGTCCTGTGCTGCTCAGCTGGTTCCTCTGTGGGTTCAGYAGGAGGTGTAGTCTGGTTGTCCTCCATGACCATGGTCCCCTCAGGGTTCCCCAGACCCTCCTCACAGCCCTCCTCCTTCACCAGCAGCACCTCTGGACCCTCCTCCTCCTGGAAGAGACAGGTGTTACAGATTAAATYGACATACACTCCATCAGATACATAATGTAAACATGCACACACAGATAATAAACCAGGGTGGGCGCCAGAACGAATCCGTTGGATGGGCATTTGATTTTTTCATAGGGGGGGGGCACGTTTTTTTCGGGACCTATGTGGATATATGTACAAATATATATATATAATTTTCACGTGTTCAGTAAATTGTAAGTGTTGATATGACAGTCAGAAAGTCAATTATCAGTTGGAGCATGTCCATGTCACACAGCCTAAACAACGAAAGCTGTGGAGTGCGTTGCTGAATTGGTTTCTTGCTAGAGATGTAGGGCCTGCTCTCTCAGTGAAGACATTTTGTGCTGATAATGGCCCGTAGAATTCTCACCGGCTTGTTCTATTCCGAATAGTGCCGTCCTCTTTCCTGTCTCACCATTTCATTTGGTGGTGGCGCTACCACCTGCTCAGTGCGCACAATTATGTATGTTTTGCGCTTAGGARTCGGAGSAATAGGTTCAGYTTGAGGCTCAGAATCAGAAGAAGACTCATCAGAGATGTGCTCATGATTCATTCTTCCACACCATCTGAGTCGTTTTTATTCAGATTTTGTAGCAACGCTAACGAGTGCATTCATTCATCTTGGCCTTCTTGCCATTGTAAATTACACACGCTCTCACGGTGTACTTCAAAAGGTCCAGAATACACTGATAGAGTACATACCATGTTTGGATTAGAATTAAAATAGATCAATACAATAGAATGGACCGCCATGTCCTTCATTAACAATTGGTGATTACATAATTATGCYTTGTTCGCTTCCCCTTCCTCATCAACCCATCCATTCTCCCCCATCATACTTTAGCCTACTTAATTTATTTAATCTCTTATGCGTTTGAATTTAGTTCCGGTATAGTTTAGGTTCAGCTTRGAGACAATTATCGGCGTGATTATCAACTGGGCATGGCATCTTCAACTAATCGGGAGAAGGTGGGGAGCAGGCCATATTGTGGGGAGAAGGGGRCTCCTAAAACTGTCTATTACACCAATTCTGTTTGTGATATTAAGATTCTGACCATGTGTATTATAGACTTARTTAGGAAAAMTCTAGGACGGAGGAGGGCATGACTTTAAAATTAGCAGAGTAGCCTAATGCATTTTTTTTTGTATTCATGAGCAGTCCAAATGACTGCTTTTGCGCTTCTATTGTGGGTTGTATAGTAATGCATGTAGTTTAATGTGYCATGAACACAACACGTCATGATGTTGTCATCTGATTGTAAAACAAATCACTMTAAAAGTASGTTACRTTCACACGTTAGTCCAAAATAGCATTGGAACGACTGAAACAGCGCCTTTCTGTGTTACTATATGTAACCKCTTTATCTGATGCGGTCAAAAAAGAGAATGCCATGCCATACTCTTTTAGTCCAGACAGCAGCAGATACATGGGCTACACATACTGAGACAGAGGGGRGCTGTTTTGACTGCTCGGATACTTTATCTGACAGTGATGGGTCTTTCTGTCGGCGCGCGTCTGGGTCAAATAAATGATAAATATTAAAATATTTTGTTTGGACGATTATGGAGATACAGTACGGCGGGCCCCCCTAAGACCCGCCCATAATGCCGGCCCTGTAATAAACACACTTTCAGCATGAAGTGTGTTTACCCATCCCCACTACAGTTATAAAGCGCTGTCGAGTGTATGCAGAATAGGGTGAGATCAAATGTGATGTATACTAAAGGGTCTCAATGAAAGTCTTAGAATGAAAAGTCCCATTTTGTGTTTATTAAACATTTAAGTGTTAAAATACACCACATGAAAACCACACATACACGTCTCTGCATGCCTGGCAGACATCTCAGCTTGGATGTCGACCCACCACCTCAAGCTCAACAAGACGAAGCTGCGCCTCCATGGTGTCCCCCTCCCAGAGTGCAAAGAACATCGAAGCAGTGACTCGCTCCTGCAGGTTCATGCTCTACACCATGGGTGATGAGTTTGACACATGCTCTATAACATCTATAGAYTACGACCCTTCCTCACACAGGAAGCGATGCATGTCCTAATCCCTGCGCTTGTCACCTCCTGTCTAGACTACTACAACTCTGTTYCCTGGATTTCCTGCTTGTGCCATCAAACCCCTGCAACTTATCCAGAACTCCGCAGTCCGCCGGGTGTTCAACCTTCCCAAGTTCTCCCATGTCACCCCACACCTCAGCACACTCCACTGGCTTCCAGTTGAAGCTTGCATCCACTAYCAGACCATGGTGCTTGCTTACAGAGCAGCAAGGGGAACTGCCCCTCCCTACCTTCCGGCTATAATCAAACCCTACACCCCAACCCAAGCACTCCGTTCTGCCACCTATGGTCTCTTGGTCGTCCCACGGCCAGCCCAGGCAATGTTCTTCTCTATCCTGGCACCTGATTGGTGGAACCAGCTTCCCCCTGAAGCAAGGAAGCAGATTCACTGACAATCTTCAGAAACCCTACCTCTTCAAATAGAATCTTAAATGAATCCGAAAGCCCCCCGAATCATTAAAATAAATAAATACAAATAGTATTTTCCTACTTGCACAGATATTACTGATAACTACTTTGAGGGAAACTGTACTTGCTATAACTGTGATATAAGTCGCTCTGGATAAGAGCATCTGCTAAATTACTCAAATGTAAATGTAATGTCTCAACAAAAAAATCACCATGAAGTTTATAAACCGCATACATTTTCTCATAGAAATAGTATTGGGGAAAAAATTAAGTACGGTAGTTGAATGCAGGTAATGAAACATGCAATTTTGAACATCATATAGCCTACACAGTACAAACACAATATGTAAGACTTTTTAGGCTTATATATCACACAATGTCTGAATGCAATATTCTACCAGGAATATTCAACACTGAAATGTGTTACTCTCGTTATTCCAAATGCATCTGTGGATCTTTTCTGCTGACAACAATGAAAATCAGAAGCTATCGTGTGGAATGGTTTTTCTGCTGGTGTATCTTGAGATAGCTCCTCTCTGAGAACCTCTTCCCGCAGTGCGTACAGGCAAACGGCCTCTCTTCCGTGTGGACCTTCAGGTGCATCTTCAGGTTGCCAGCCTGGGCGAAGCGCATATCGCACCGGGGGCAGCTGTAGGGTTTCTCCCCTGTGTGGACCCTCTGATGCCTCTTCAGGTGGCAAGCCTGGGTGAAGCGCATCTGACACTGGGTACAGTTGAAGGGTTTCTCCCCTGTGTGGACCCTCTGGTGCCTCTTCAGYTTGCCAGCCTCAGCAAAGCGCATGTGACACTGGGTACAGCTGAAGGGTTTTATTCCTGTGTGGACCCTCTGGTGGATCTCCACCTTCTGGGGGCAGCTGAAGCCTTTGTTACAGAACGTGCAGAGGAACCGTTTCTCTTTGCTATTGCCAGATGTTGGTCTCCCTCCCTGCTCCTTGGCCTTTTGGTCCTCTGAGTTCAATACCTTATCGAAAAGGACGCAGCCATGTGAATTGGAAGGCCCCATCGACGTGGACACAMGCTCACGATCCCTGAGCACGTGCAAATGGGAGTGGGTTGCGACATTTGMATTTGTCTCCAAGCTCTCCCTGTAATCTAAYAAATCTCTGCCTTTTGAATGTCCTTCTCCTAAGTGAGTCTTGTCTACATTCCACGTCAGAGYCGCGTCGCCCTCCACTTTCACATCATCTACCACTATATCGTCCCCTTTCTTATCTAGGCACCCTTCAGTGTATACACTACTACTGTACTGGTTCCAGTCCRCTCMAGACAGATCAGTTTGTCTCTCTAAGCCCAAGGGCATGTTGCRAGGGTCCATCTCTGTAGTGTAAGAACAAGACAGATCATTGCCAGTCTCCAACGTGTCACCTGAGTCCCGATGGGAATGAACCATCCTTGGGCTTGGMATACCGTAAAGCAAATARTCTGAGCCAGGAYCAGGACGACAGCCCAGTGGTCCCAGCCCCAGTCTCTCTGGMTCTGACATTTGGTCWGGTCCTGTGTGTAWGAGCCTGTGTGTTACAGTTAAATTCTCGCTGTCTGTCTCTGACTTGAGGACGGCGTTCAGCATTCCACTGACCTCCGTGATGCTGCGTCGGTTCCTGGGCTGGGGCGGGGCGGTGGGGTCCTCCGTGGCTAAAAGGGGTYCCACTCCAGCCACTGCGCCAGTCTGGATGTCTCTGCTGTGTCGTGGGTCATCTCCTTCAGTCCTCTCTTGCTTGACCAGAGACGATCCTCCAGGACCTGCAGCCTCTGCATCTGCAGACTGACATGAAGAGAGGAGGTTATTACAGGTACATGAGCTGAATTGGATAATAATGTCGTAGGGAAGTCTCACAAGTGCCCCTATGGCAGATAAATAAGGATGTACATGTAAGCAA
The DNA here is from genome assembly GCF_002910315.2 of Salvelinus sp. IW2-2015. Lineage (NCBI taxonomy): Eukaryota > Metazoa > Chordata > Actinopteri > Salmoniformes > Salmonidae > Salvelinus > Salvelinus sp. IW2-2015. The sequence continues at coordinate 47,923,878 of NC_036853.1, forward strand.
GTCAATAGCTGAGGGMAGCCTTTTTGAAATAAACGGGCGACATTTGATGTACAGTAATTTACATATAACGTTTTATGCACACTAACCTCTATTACGATAACATGCTGGGTTGAGGTTCCACTCCCCTCATCTATAGATATGGGTTGGTCARCTATCCATGTATTGTGTCCCGCTGGCTTCACAAAGCTCCTGTGGCCTCCAGTGAGATGTCCTTCACCTGAGAGTGATTGTGGGYAAAAGGAGTGGTTAAGTTAGGTACTGTCAATGCTATATTGTACACTATTGACACTGTCTACAATTGGCAAGGATGTAAGATAACACTATTCATAACTTTTTAATATAGTATTTATTGAMTGATTATATTACATGCATCAAAAAAAATATTGAGTATAACAGGAAATTCAAGAATTTTGCTAGAATATGATATTGTCTTTGTGCAAGAAGAATTTGTTCTTAATTGATCTGCCAGGTAAAATAAAYATATCCAAGTAATCTGGGGAAGTTGCATACTATCCAAAAACTGACCAAGACCCAATTCTGGATAACACATCTGAACACATGCGGAGAGGGGAACGGGGCGATAGGCCCTCCTTCTGCAAAATGTACCTCTTGCCATTCCCCTGTATCTGTCGAGGATCTTGACACTACTGGGACGACTGGCGAGGACGCGCTCTCGAATTGTCCTCTCTGCGCGCTCCCGTGCCACCTTCAGTTCCAATAGCTGTAGTTTCCTCCGCAATSRCCTGTTTTCTTTCTGGCTTTGAGAAATTTCCACACGAAACACTGCYTAGTCGTCGTCTACGASTTTACAGATCTCTGCCACGGCTGCATTCGCTAGCACCTCCATGATGGAGGCTATTTGAGTGTGAAAAACCATACAGTTGGCCATTGTTTGCTAACTTTTGCAGCTAGCTAGCATTACCTAGATAACATTTATCAAGTCCTGTCTCCAATGCGAATTAAAGACTACACGAGGTAAAGCTGTGCAGTTAAATGGGTCATATTGTAAGGCTCCAGTGAGTTAATAAACGTCCAAATAACAACAATATAAACGTTAATGTGGAAATGGTTCTTGGTCACCTGTTCACTTCCGTTTACACAGAAGAGAAAGGATTTTATTTGTTGGCGTCATAGCTTAAAGGGTGTGGTTAAATGAAAKATMTATGCGCGCTGTTCTTTMAATTACGGTACTGCTTATTACATTACACATCATTACATTACACACTTATTACATTACACGTATGATCAGTATCTTTCAAGCTCAAAGCAGACTTGTTTACAAAGAACAGTGTGTTAGAATAGAATAGAAAATAATACAACTTTATTCCAAAGACTCAGTAAGGTAAATATTAAACTGTCCTAGCATAGGTTTACTCCTTCCTGTGAGTTTCCGGCAGCTAGACTTGACGCTGTGTTGCTGTCTTTTACAGGTTGGATTGTGAATTGCACATTATGTCACAGAAAAGAAGGGTGAAAAATAAATCACACCAATTTCTAACCCTACACATATACCAATACTTTAGCCCTAKCAGATCCTACTGCAGGCCAACAGCTGCTGCCACTACCACATCTATTTTCTGGGATTTATGCTCCATCAGTGCAGACAATTAATAACCATAGCAATAAATCCTGCCTTACTAATACTCATCCTCTATGGATTGCTCTCTTCAGGCCTACTCACTGGGGGGCTCCCGGTCGAACACTTAACCTTGGCCAATCCTCTGCTCTCTTCACTGCCTAAGCATAGTAAACTTTCTGCCCCACTCAAACTCGTCTCCCTCTCAAAGAGCACTTCGTATCCCCAGTTGCATGGGTGCCCCTACCCCATTCATAGACGCTAACTACCTTTATCACCTATTGATGATAGAACCGATGTTTGCTCTCAATGTTAACAAGTATCGCTTGCGGTAAGGTTTTGGAAAAATAAGGAACGTAAGTTTCATATCAGTCCCCGCAAAAAACAAGGTTAAATTACTACAGGCCTTTATAGGATTAGGATMWGTGTTCCCACACGTCCATATATCCATGTTACAGTACGTGTTTATAGAAGACAGAGGGACCTCCTATGCTAATTAGCTATATAGCGTGCTCTGAACACKTGTGTGTAACGGAAGAAGGCTGCCAGAAACATGTAACTGAAAAATACTGTTGGCTGCAACTGTGATAAAGCCAGTTWAAACAGTACGTGTATATTTTACATTTGTGAAATTATTTTGATGTGGTATTAAAGTAAAGGGCTTTGTTTATAGAACCGCGCCGCAATTGAGAATCAATTTAGACTTAATAGTACATCTTCGGCACCAACAGTTGACACACAGTTCTTTCTCAGTGCTTTCTCTATCCTTGTCACTAAATTATGTAGACAAGGAATGTTGAATAAWATTATATTTAAACTTACTCTGCCAYTTGTCCACAATYAYSTATTATTAAACCAACTTCAAAACGCGGGTCTATGTGTGTGGCAATCAATATGTTTTGCTCATGACCGAAYGCAGGTGCACAAGATGGAAGTACACGCACCAGAACCATGCATACTAACTGAAGTCTTGCAGGAGTTTGTCTCACCCTGACCGTAGAGATCCTTTTTATGTCTCTATTTTGGTTGGTCAGGGCGTGAGTTTGGGTGGGCATTCTATGTCTGGTGTTCTATGTTGTCCTTGTTTTGTATTTCTGTGTGTTTGYCCTAGTATGGTTCTCAATCAGAGGCAGCTGTCTATCGTTGTCTCTGATTGAGAATCATACTTAGGTAGCCTGTTCCCACCTGTGTTTGTGGGTGGTTGTTTTCTGTTTTGTGTGTTCACCTTACAGGACTGTTCGTTTATRGTTTTTGTTGTTTTGTCAAGTGTTTCATATTTTAATTAAAATAATGAACACTTACKACGCTGCACCTTGGTCCTCCTCTCCTTCTCCAGAAGACGATCCATACAGAACCACCCACCCACAAGGGACCAAGCAGCGTGGTGGAATGGACTCCTGGACATGGGAGGAAATCTTGGACGGCAAAGGACCATGGGCACAGCCGGGAGAGTATCGCCGTCCGAAAAAGGAGATGGAGGCAGCTAAGGCGGAGCGGCGACGCTATGAGGAGTTGGCTCGAGGAAAAGTGCACGAGAGGCAGCCACAGAATTTTGGGGGGAGGCACACGGGGCGATTGGCGGGCTCAGGTAGGAGACCTGAGCCAACTCCCCGTGCTTACCGTGGCGAGAGAGTGACTGGGCAGGCACCGTGTTATGCGGGGAAGCGCAAGGTGTTCCCAGTGCGCACGCATAGCCCGGTGCGCTACATCGCAGCTCCTCGAATCGGCCGGGCTAGAGTGGGCATTGAGCCAGGAGGAATGATGCCGGCTCAGCGCATCTGGTCTCCAGTGCATCTCCTCGGCCCGGGGTATACTGCACCAGCCCTACGCACGGTGTCCCCAGTATGCCAGCACAGCCCAGTGCGGCCTGTTCCAACTCCCCGCACTTGCTGTGCTACAGGGGGGATCCAGCCAGGACGAGTGGTGCTAGCTCTGCGCTCGAGACCGCCAGTGCGCCTCCATGGTCCAGTGCATCCGGTGCCTCGGCCAAGGACAAGGCCTCCTGCATGTCTCCCCAGCCTGGTGAGTTCTGTGCATGTGCTAAGCTCTAACCCTCCTGCATGTCTCCCCAGCCTGGTGAGTCCTGTGCCTTCTCTCAGAGCGAAGCCTCCTGTGATGATCCATGGCAAGAAGCCTCCAGTGATGATCCATGGCACGAAGCCTCCAGTGAGGATCAATGGCACGAAACCTCCAGTGAGGAGTTATGGCACGAGGTCCCCAACGAAGGACGTCAGTCCGGAGCCTCCTGCGACGCCCTCTACTCCGGAGCCTCCAGCGACGGGCTTCAATCAGGAGCAGCCAGAGTCCCTCCTGTCCGGAGCAGCCAGAGTCTCCCTCTGTCCGGAGCAGCCAGAGTCTCCCTCCTGTCCGGAGCAGCCAGAGTCTCCCTCCTGTCCGGGGCCCGCTGCGAGGGTCCTCGGTCCGGGGTCGGCGGTAAGGGTCTCCAGAGGCGCCACCTAAGTGGCCCAAGACTAAGGTGGAGCGGGGTCCACATCCGCACCAGAGCCGCCACCACGGTGAAATGCCCACCCAGACCCTCCCCTATAGGTACAGGTTTTGCGGGGGGGGGTACTGTCACGCCCTGACCGTAGAGATCCTTTTTATGTTCATTTTGGTTGGTCAGGGCGTGAGTTTGGGTGGCCATTCTATGTCTGGTGTTCTATGTTGTCTCTTGTTTTGTATTTCTGTGTGTTTCGCCTAGTATGGTTCTCAATCAGAGGCAGCTGTCTATCGTTGTCTCTGATTGAGAATCATACTTAGGTAGCCTGTTCCCACCTGTGTTTGTGGGTGGTTGTTTTCTGTTTTGTGTGTTCACCTTACAGGACTGTTCGTTTATCGTTTTTGTTGTTTTGTCAAGTGTTTCATATTTTAATTAAAATAATGAACACTTACCACYCTGCACCTTGGTCCTCCTCTCCTTCTCCAGATGACGATCCATACAGAGTTTACAAAGTTTTGCGAAGGTGACATACATTTATACTTCAGTACCGGTTCTCTAACAAGTCAGGTAAACAATACTTTCCTGTGAATATTTAGTCTGAAAGACCAACACCACGGAAAATTGGCAGAGTAAATTAAAATATAATTGTATTCAACATTCTGGCTTGTAGAGGACCATTTCCAGAATGAAACACTATACATGTCTTAAGCTAAAGTGTACAACACCTGTTGAATATTGCCGGTGTGAGTAAACGCCGGCAAAAAAGCGTAATGAAATTGTTGCCAGCAAAGCTGGTTAGGCTGTTTTCCATGTTATCCAGAGGTAAACAAATCATCGGCCAGAGTGTCAAGTGTGGGCTCTGAAAGCGCTGAGAGCGAAACGAGATGGGTGGGACTAAAGCTTAAGGGGGTATAAACAATGCTGAATGGGTGTAGACAAAGAAAAGCTCTTCACTAGATACCAAAACATTCAAAGGCCATTTTCTCAAAAGTTTAGCAACTTTCAAAGCAGCATTACTTTCCCATTGTTCCTCAAAAATGCAGTGTATGATTACCATTTTGTAGCTGAGTCTCTACTTTGATCCAATATAAAAAAAAAACACACAATTTCAAATTTTGCTACATAAGACCAAATCAAGGTGGTGAGTCACATATGACCTAACCTGGTAGAAACGGTCTCAAATCTCAACAAGACAGACCGGGTATTCTCAGTCTTGCCATTGCCACCAGGTCTGCGTCTCACCAAACGGAGGGTGTCACAAACACCAGGAATATATTTAAATTTGATCCACTTCTACACTCAATGCTACCCCATTGATCACTCCTGTGAACGGTGCCTTGCTCTGGAGAGCAAAGCACGACACGGGTCGATCCCTGAGGGGCGTGACACGAAAATGGAGCTGACGGATATGGCTGCCGTGTTTCTAGCTCTTATGAAACGTTGAAGTATTTAGTTTTTTTGTCATATTTCTTACATTATTAGCCCAGGAAATGTTTGATGTTATTACATACAGCCGGGAAGAACTTTTGGATATCAGAGCGGCGGTAACTCAAAAGCATTACCAGCATTACGACCAGGAATATGACTTTCCCGAATCGGATCCTTTGTTCGTACCTCCCAGGGCGGTTGAGCTGATTCCAGTGGCTGATCCAAAACACCACCGGCGGAAAAGAGGAACTCTGAGTGGACTTCTAGTCCAACTCAGGAAGCGCACACACACCCGCCGCTTCCTAGTATGTTACTCGCTAATGTTCAGTCTGTGGATAATAAAGTTGACGAGCTCAGGGCGCGGATTTCCTTCCAGAGAGACATCAAGGACTGTAACATACTCTGTTTCACGGAAACATGGCTCTCTCAGGATATTCTGTCTGAGTCCGTACAGCCAGTTGGGTTCTCAGTTCATCGCGCAGACAGGAATAAATATCTCTCTAGGAAGAAGGGCGGGGGTGTATGTTTCATGATTAACGACTCATGGTGTGATTGTGATAACATATAGGATCTCAAGTCCTTTTGTTCACCTGACCTACAATACCTCACAATCAAATGCCTACCGTATTACCTCCCAAGAGAACTATCTTCGGTTATAGTCACAGCTGTGTATATTCCCCCTCAAGCCGATACCACAACGGCCCTCAAAGAACTTCACCGGACTTTATGCAAACTGGAAACCACAAATCCCGAGGCTGCATTTATTGTAGCTGGGGATTTTATCAAAGTACATTTGAGAAAAACATTACTGAAGTTCTATCAACACAATGACTGTAGTACTCACGCTGCTAAAACACTCGACCACTGCTACTCCAACTTCCGGGATGCCTACAAGGCCCTCCCCCACCATCCCTTCGGCAAATCTGATCACGACTCAATTTTGCTCCTCCCTTCCTATAGGCAGAAACTAAAACAGGAAGTACCCGTGCTAAGGACTATTCGATGCTGGTCTGACCAATCGGAATCCACGCTTCAAGATTGTTTTGATCACGTGGACTGGGATATGTTCCGGGTAGCCTCTGAGAACAACATAAACTCAGTCACCATATCAGTGTATTCGTCTATCAGGAAGTGTATGGGAGATGTTGTACCCACTGTGACTATTAAAACCTACTCTAACCAGAAACCGTGGATAGATGGCAGCATTTGAGTAAAACTGAAAGCGCGTACCATTGCATTTAGCCATGGCAAGGTGACAGGGAATATGGTTGAATACGAACAGTGTAGTTATTCCCTCCGTAAAGCAAACAGGCAAAAGGTCAGTATAGAGAAAGAGTGGAGTCACAATTCAATGGCTCAGACACGAGACGTATGTGGCAGGGTCTACAGACAATCACGGACTACAAAGGGAAAACCAACAACGTTTGCTTCCGGACAAGCTAAACACCTTCGCCCACTTTGAGGATAACACAGTGCCACCGACATTTCCTTGCTACCAAGGACTGTGGGCTCTCCTTCTCCGTGGCCGACGTAAGACATTTAAGCGTATTAACCCTCGCAAGGGCTGCCGGCCCAGACGGCATCCCTAGCCGCGTCCTCAGAGCATGAGCTGGCTGGTGTGTTTACGGACATATTCAATCTCTCCCTAGCCCAGTCTGCTGTCCCCACATGGTTCAAGATGTCCACCATTGTTCCTGTACCCAAGCAAGCTAAGGTAACTGAACTAAATTACTATCGCCCGTAGCACTCACTTCTGTCATCATGAAGTGCTTTGAGAGACTATTCAAGGATCATATCACCTCTACCTTACCTGACACCCTAGACCCACTTCAATTTGCTTACCGCCCCAATAGATCCACAGACGATGCAATCGCCATCGCACTGCATTCTGCTCTATACCATCTGGACAAGAGAAATACCTATGTAAGAATGCTGTTCATTGACTATAACTCAGCATTCAACACAATAGTACCCTCCAAGCTCATCATTAAGTTTGAGGCCCTGGGTCTGAACCCTGCCCTGTGCAACTGAGTCCTGGACTTTGTGATGGGCCGCATCCTGGTGGTGAAGGTAGGAAACAACACCTCCACTTCGCTGATACTCAACACTGGGGCCCCACAAGGATGCGTGCTCAGCCCCCTCCTGTGCTCCCTGTTCACCCATGACTGCGTGGCCACACACGCCTCCATCTCAATCATCAAGTTTGCAGACGACACAACAGTAATAGGCCTGATTACCAACAATGACGAGACAGCCTACAGGGAGGAGGTGAGGGCCCTGGGAGTGTGGTGCCAGGATCAACAAAACAAAGGAGCTGATCGTGGACTTCAGAAAACAGCTTCTATCTCAAGGCCATCAGACTGCAGCCATCACTAGCACATTAGAGTCTGCTGCCCTATATACTACACTACCGTTCAAAAGTTTTGTGTCCCTTAGAAATGTCCTTGTTTTTGAAAGAAAAGCAACAAAAACAAAATACATTTAAAATAACATCAAATTGATCAGAAATACAGTGTAGACAGTGTTAATGTTGTAAATGACTATTGTAGCTGGAAACGGCAGATATTTTATGGATATTATTATCCACATAGGTGGACAGAGGCCCATTATCAGCTACCATCACTCCTGTGTTCCAGTGGCACGTTGTGTTAGCTAATCCAAGTTTATCATTTAAAAGGCTAATTGATCATTACAAAACCCTTTTGCAATTATGTTAGCACAGCTGTAATCTGTTGTGCTGATTAAAGAAGCCTTCTTTAGACTAGTTGAGTATCTGGAGCTTCAGCATTTGTGGGTTCGATTACAGGCTCAAAATGGCCAGAAACAAAGCACTTTTCTCTAAACTCATCAGTCTATCTTTTTCTGAGAAATGAAGGCAATTCCATGTGAGAAATTGCCAAGAAACTGAAGATCTCGTACAACGCTGTGTACAATCGTGGCCAAAAGTTTTGAGAATGACACAAATATTAATTTTCACAAAGTCTGCTGCCTCAGTTTGTATGATGGCAATTTGCATATACTCTAGAATGTTATAAGAGGATCAGATGAATTGCAATTAATTGCAAAGTCCTCTTTGCCATGCAAATGAACTGAATCCCCCAAAAAACATTTCCACTGCATTTCAGCCCTGCCACAAACGGACCAGCTGACATGTCAGTGATTCTCTCGTTAACACAGGTGTGAGTGTGGACGAGGACATGGCTAGAGATCACTCTGTCATGCTGATTGAGTTCGAATAACAGACTGGAAGCTTCAAAAGGAGGGTGGTGCTTGGAATCATTGTTCTTCCTCTGTCAATCATGGTTACCTGCAAGGAAACACGTGCCGTCATCATTGCTTTGCACAAAAAGTCTTCACAGACAAGGATATTTCTGCCAGTAAGATTGCACCTAAATCAACCATCGATCAGATCATCAAGAACTTCAAGGAGACGGTTCAGTTGTTGTGAAGAAGGCTTCAGGGCGCCAAGAAAGTCCAGCAAACCCAGGACCGTCTCCTAAAGTTGATTCAGCTGCGGGATCGGGGCACCACCAGTACAGAGCTTGCTCAGGAATGGCAGCAGGCAGCAAAGAAGCCACTTCTCTCCAAGAAAAACATCAGGACAGACTGATAGTCTTCAAAAGGTACAGGGATTGGACTGCTGAGGACTGGGGTAAAGTCATTTTCTCTGATGAATCCCCTTTCCGATTGTTTGGGGCATCCGGAAAAAAGCTTGTCCGAGAAGACAAGGTGAGGCTAACATCAGTCCTGTGTTCATGCAACAGTAAAGCATCCGAGACCATTCATGTGTGGGATTGCTTCTCAGCCAAGGGAGGTGACTAAGAACACACCATGAATAAAGAATGGACCAACACATCCTCGAGAGCAACTTCTCTCAACCATCCAGGAACAGTTTGGTGACGAACAATGCATTTTCCAGCATGATGGAGCACCTTGCCATAAGGCAAAAGTGATAACTAAGTTGCTCGGAACAAAACATCGATATTTTGGTCCATGGCCAGGAAACTTCCCAGACCTTAATCCCATTGAGAACTTGTGGTCAATCCTCAAGAGCCGGGGACAAACAAAACCCACAAATTCTGCAAGCATTGATTATGCAAGAATGGGCTGCCATCAGTCAGCATGAGGCCCAGAAGTTAATTGACACCATGCCAGGGCGGATTGCAGAGGTCTTGAAATAGAAGGGTCAACACTGCAAATATTGACTCTTTGCATCAACTTCATGTAAGTGTCAATAAAAGCCTTTGACACTTATGAAATGCTTGTAATTATACTTCAGTATTCCATAGTAACATCTGACAAAAATATCAAAGACACTGAAGCAGCAAACTTTGTGAAAATTATATTTGTGTCATTCTCAAAACTTTTGGCCACGACTGTACTACTCCCTTCACAGAACAACGCAAACTGGCTCAAATAGAATGAGGAGTGGGAGGCCCCGTGCACAAACTAGAAAGAAGAAAGTACATTAAGTGTCTAGTTTGAGAAACAGACACCTCACAATCCTAACTTCAACAGTGAAGAGGCGATAACGGGATGCTGGCCTTCTAGGCAGAACTCCTCGTCCAGTGTCTGTGTTTGTTTGCCCATCTAATCTTTTCTTTTCGTTTGCCAGTCTGAGATATGGCTTTTCTTTGCAACTCTGCCTAGTGTCTTAGTGGGCAGTGAAATGCTGTTACAAACTATAGATGTTCAAACAAATCATTAAATCATCAAAAATGTAAACCAAGAAATAACAGTACGAATCCAATTTACAATCCAAATAATACTATATCAATAATTAGTAGAAAGAGGAGGAAGGGAAGCGCTACTAAGGTACACAATAGTACATTTTGGTAGATAGAAGGTGGTCTTTGGTAAAAGGGGTAAATTGGTCATCAAAAAGAAAGGAGGACCAAGGCACTCTTCATATAATTAATTAAAATGCCTTTATTAGTATGGCATGTTCATACTAATAAAGGCATTTTAATTAATTATATGAAGAGTGCCTTGGTCCTCCTTTCTTTTTGAATACTATATCAATAATCCAAATAGSAATCTGTGCTTATATACACAGGATGAATGCACCCAGAGGATATGCTAAGAATGATATGTACAGCAGCAGATGTATTAGAGTGAGCTGTGTCAAGATTACACCATGTAAATAGTGTGTATAAACAGTATAAAAAACAGGAAGTGTCCAGTGTCTCCATATACTGTACATGGGACAGCAGAGTTGACTGTGTGTGTGTGTGTGTTTGTATTTGTAAGTATGGGTGTGTGTTTTTGTGTGATTCAGTGGGATAATGTGTGCCGAAAAAGTATCTAAGGTTCAGGACAGGCAGACAGCTAGTGATGGCTGTTCAACAGTCTGATGGTCTGGTGTTAGAAGCCATCACGGAGGCTGTTGGTTCCGACTCTGATGCTCCTGTATTGTCTGCCAGACGGTAGTAGAGTGAACAGTCCGTGGCTCGGTTGGCTYAGGACCCMAAWGATCTTCTTGGTCTTCCATCGACACAGAGTGGTATAAATGACCTGGAGGGCAGGCAGCGTGCTCCCGATGGTGCATTGGGCTGACCGCACCAACCTCTGAAGAGCCTGGTTTAGGGCGGTGCAGTTACCTTTTGACCCTCTCCCGTAGTGCACAATCAGCTSCTTGGTTTGGTTGGCGTTGAGAGAGAGGTTATTGTCCTGGCACCACTCCGCCAGGGCTCCAARTTCCTCRCTGTAGGCTGTSTRATCATTGTTTGTAATCGGCCTATCGCTGTCGGGTCATTAGCAAACTTAATGATTAAGTAGGAGTTGTGCGTGGCCACACAGTCGTGGGTGAACAGGGAGTACAGGAAGGGGCTGAGCACACACCCCTGCTCCCCCACCCCCTGTGTTAAGGGTCATTGTGGTGGTGTTGTTGTTGCCTATTCTCACTACCCGGGTCACTACCCGGGGTCAGCCCATCAGGAAGTCCAGCAACCTGTTGTACAGGGATCAAATCAAATGTATTTATAAAGCCCTTCTTACATCAGCTGATATCTCAAAGTGCTGTACAGAAACCCAGCCTAAAACCCCAAAACAGCAAGCAATGCAGGTGTAGAAGCAGGGATGAGTTCAGACCCAGGGCCCTGAGCTTAGTGATATGCTTGGAAGGCACTATGATGTTGAAAGCTGAGCTGTAGTCGATGAACAGAGGTATTCACATAGGTATTCCTCTCGTCCAAGTGAGATAGGGCTGTGTGTACTGCGATGGCGATTGCGTCGTCCATGGATCTGTTGGGGCGGTATGCAAATTAGAGTGTGATCCAGGGAGTCGGTAAGGTGGAGGTGATATGGTCTTACTAGCCTCTCAAACCACTTCATGATGACAGAGTGAGTGCTATGGGGGATAGTCATTCAGTACGTTACCTTAGCATGCTTGGGTACAGAAAATGGGGAGATCTTGAAGCATGTGGGAACAGCGGGCAAAAAGTTGTTTAGCCTGTCTGGAAGTTGAGGCGCCAGTGTCCGCTACGTAGCTGGTCCCTTTATAATCCTAATTGTCTGAAGTCCCTGCCAGATGTGGTGGTTCGAGCTTCCAGTTTTGTGCAAATGATGCCATCTATACACGTTTTTTGGTTGGGGTACGTATGTTCAAAACTCTTTGCTGTATAGAAAGATTACTATCAAATGTTAACCACAGTGGAAGCCATCTCTAACAACGTGATTCAAGTACCTAACAATATGGAGCCATTGAACTTTATATTTTAAAAAAAAATCTGTGTTGATTCAAGAATGAAGTATAATGTTTTGGTTCACTGAGATAAGGGAAACTCAATCCTGCATGATACAAAAATAACCAAGTCAGTCAGCACAGAGTCAATTTTGTATTTAATTTCAACAAAATTGTCATACTCGCATAGCTTTAAAGCACAGTACTTTAAATGCACAAAAAGATACGTGACAAGTGGAATAACTTTTCTCACTATGGTAACACTATCTTTTCTGTAAATCATGTACACCTGCTTTAGATTAAAATGAAATTTTTAGAATACTTTGGGAAAAGGTTCAACATTACATTACACAAATTTCACTACTTTATGTCAAGTAGCTGCGGCAGGTAGCCTAGCGTTTAAAGTCTGTCAGTCCCAAGCACTGTGACAAGGATTTGCGAAATTTAGGGTTAAGAGTGTCTTCTAAATGACAAAAATGTAAGTAAACATGAATTAAGGCACTATCATTTCCTCACTATAAAACTCCAGTTTCACTCTTACATTTACATTTAAATTTAGTCATTTAGCAGACGCTCTATCCAGAGCGACTTACAGTAGAGTGCATACATTTTTTACATTTTTACATTACTGAGACAAGAGATATCCCTACCGGCCAACCCTCCCTACCGGCCAAACCCTCCCTAACCCCGGACGACGCTATGCCAATTGTGCGTCGCCCCACGGAATCTCCGGGTTTGCGGCCGGCTGTTGACCAGAGCCTGGGCGGAACCCAGCCCACCTGGGCGTGACCCAGAGACTCTGGTGGCGCAGCTAGCAACTTGCGATGCAGTGCCCTAGACCACTGCCCCCCGGGAGACTCTTATAAGGTAAAGCATTTTTACAACACCATCACTCAACCATCACCATAGGGCTGCATAGAGCATATGAACAATAGAAAAACGTCTATTGTTTATTTTGTTGCTGTCGCAAATCACTTTTTACGGCAATATTTTACGTCAATTGGACACGCTTTGCGCGTGGAAGGAAAATTGCAACACAAACATGAGAGAGAGCTAAACGTGGACACAGAGCATCGATACACGGAGCTCCGTAACCTAAAAATGAGGGGCTACTTAGGTCACCATATG
>NC_036853.1:47943960-47952276 GCF_002910315.2 Salvelinus sp. IW2-2015
AGAACCCCAGATATTGTGATGAGCGTGATGCTAGACTTTGCTCTCACACAGTCACACAGTATCTGCGCATGTACATGAGTTCGCTTCACGCTGCTACAACGTGGTAGCCGCAGGACCAAAACATCAGAAGTTTAGCCTCGTGCTTCAACGCTCTTAGTTGTTGTAGAAATTGACCCACTACTGCTGTTCACTTTGTGCATCTAAGTCATCTCCCTGAGTCTACCTTTATTGCAGGGTTTGATCTAAACAAACTTTCTATGTTATAGAGTGGAATGTTTTTTCTGCTGGTGTATCCTGAGGTAGCTCCTCTCTGAGAATCTCTTCCCGCAGTGCGTAAAGGCGTTATGGACTCTCTCCTGTGTGGATCTTCAGGTGCGTCTTRAGCAGGTGTTGGCGGGAAAACCTCTTCTCGCACTGTGGGCAGCTGTAMGGTTTCTCCCCTGTGTGGATCCTTTGGTGCCTCTTCAGGCTGCCAGACTGAGCGAAGCACATGTGACACTGGGGGCAGCTGTAGGGTTTCTCRCCTGTGTGGATCCTCTGGTGGATCTCCACATTCTGGGAGCAGCTGAAGCCTTTGTTACAGAACATACAGAGGAACCGTTTCTCTTTACTATTGCCTGATGTTGCTCCCCGAGCCTTGGCCCTTTGGTCCTTTGAGTTCAATACCTGATCGAAAAGGACACGGCCGTGTGAATCGGATGGCCCCATCGACGTGGACACTGAGTCGCATTCCCTGAACGTGTGTGTAGGGGAGTGGGTCTCAACATTTGGATTTGTCTCRAAGCTTTCCCTGTAATCTAAGAAATCTCTGCCTTGTGAGTGTCTGTTTCCTAGGTGACTATCTGCATTCCATGTGGGAGGAACAACACCCTCCACTTTCACAGTCACCTCATCTATCACTATAACCTTCCCTTTCTTATCTAGGCACCCTTCAGAGTATACACTACTACTGTACCGTTCCAGTCCCCTCTAGACAGATCAGTACTGCTCTCTAAACCTAAGGTCATGTTACCAGGGTCCATTCTGTAGCGTAAGAACAAACGGAATCATCACACTAGTGTCTTCGCGTCATCATCGCCACGGCAATGACCATCCTCTGGCTCTGGTGAATACGGTAAAGTACTCTGAATCCGGAGTAGGAGGACAGCCCAGGTCTCCATGGGTCTGATCTGTGCGTCAGAACCTGTGTGTAAAGCCTGTGTGTTAAAGTCTTGGTGTCGGTCTCTGACTTGAGGACGGCGTTCTGCGTTCCACTGACCTCCCTGATGCTGGGTTGGTTCCTGGGAGGCGTTGYGGCGGTGGTGGGGTCCTCTATGCTTACAGGGGGCGCTCCAGTATGGATGTCTCTGCTGTGCTGTGGGTCCTTCTCTCCTTCAGACCTCTGCTGCTTGACCCCAGGACCGGCAGCCTCTGCATCTGCAGACTGACACAAGAAGAGAGGAGGTTATTACCGGTACATGAGTTGAATTGGATAACAATGTCATAGGGAAGTCTCACAAGCTCCCCTATGGCAGATAAATAAGGATGTACATGTAAGCAAGTGAATAGCTGAGGGGAGCCTTCCGGGAGTAAACGGCCACATTTGATTTACAAAGTGATTGTAATTTTTATGCAACACTATTACACTAACCTCTATTACGATAACGTGCTGGGTTGAGGTTCCACTCCCCTCAACAGTGATTGGTTGATCATCTCTCCATGTATTGTGTCTCGCTGGCTTCACAAAGCTCCTGTGGCCTCCAGTGAGATGTTCTTCACCTGAGACAGTGACTGGGGGAAAAGAYGTGGTTAGGTACTGTCAACGGTATTTTGTACACTATTGATACTGTCTAGAATTGGCAGGGATGTAAGGTAACACTTTTCATAACTTCCTGATATACTATTTATTGATCAATGTATTATGTTCCATGCATCACATTGTTTTCATTGAGTAAATAATAGGAAATGCAGAACATGAACAATCTGGTTAGAATATGATATTGTGTCCTTGTGCAAGATAGATAAGTAATCAGGGGAATTATTGCATACTATCCAAAACGTGACCAGCAAGACCCAATTCTAGGTAACACATCTGAACACATGCAGAAGGGAACAGGGGAGAGGCAGTGCTGCTATATATGACAGGCTGCTCAGCCTTCTGTAAAATATGTGTGTCATGAACAACAATAGCTGAATGGTTTGCCTTCAAACTAAAAGTCCCCCATTGATGCAAACGGATAAAAATGGTGGAATCATGCCACAATTGGACAAGATAATTCTAAACAAGGTTGGAATGTTGTTATACAAATTCAACAAAAGACAAAAATGTAGTTTAAAGCAACAAAAAAACAACTGTTAATCGCACAGGGATGTAGACTTCAGAATTGCATTGGAGYCATAATTATATGCACTGTACAGCCTTACCTATGGATCTTGGGTCCATGAAATGGACTATCAGCCTATTCAGTGACACCCACAGATTACAATTCTGAAGAGTTTACACATATTAGCGGCGTAGCTCTTATTGTGTTACTTTAACTGTGGAAAATCARCTCACTATTCAGCCTATTGTATTGAACATTCATTTTGCAATGTACACCCTTATGCCTATGATCTTGGGAAGGACTAGGCTGTTTAATGAGGTGATTTCCCACAGTTAAAGTTCCACAATATGAGCTATAGTGCTAATATTTGTTTAAACTATTTTTACAGTTGTGTTCTGTTGTGTCACTGAGTAGGCTAATACCGCCATTTTTGGACTCAAGATCAGAGGGTAAGGGTGTACAAGGCCTGGTTCCTCTCTATGTTTTCTTCCGGGCGGTTCCGGCCTTTCTAGGGACTTTTTCCCTAACACCGTGAGCTTCTACAACCTGCATTGCTTGCTGTTTGGGGTTTTAGGTGGGTTTCTGTACAGCACTTTGACATCACAGCTGATGTAAGTCTTTATAAATAAATTAATTGAAAATTTGATTGTACATTGCAATATTAAATGTTAAATAATGCACAAATTTATTTATTTACTAAGCAAGTCAGTTAAGAAACAAATTCTTATTAACAATCGACACCCAAACCCTAACCCGGTACCGATACGCTGGGCCATTGTGCACCACCTTCTGGAGAAGGCTGAATAGTGAGGTGATTTTCCACGAGTTCCACAAAAGATCTACCAAATCTAATATTTCCTGCAAACCTTCAGAATTGTAATCTGTTGGGGAGTCACAGAGAGGCTGATACCCATTTCATGGACCCAAAGTAAGGCTGTGTGTACACTGCGAGTATAATAACGCCCCAATTTAATTCTGTAGTCTAACTACATCCACATGCGATTCAACAGATTTGTATCTTTGTCAAATATCATAACATTACAACGGTATAGCATTATCTATTGTGGGCATGATTCACTATTGTATCCGTTGTAAATCGTTTCAATGGGGTACTTTGATTTGAATGCGATCCGCGATTCGCACTATTGTTGTGCACCACACACTGGTAAATGCAAACAGTAACTCTTGACATTTCTCTGTTTCGGTCGGGGATCTTGACAGCGACTGGCGAGGACGCGCTCTCGCGTTGTCCTCTCTGCGCGCTCCCTTGCCACCTTCGTTCCAGTAGTTTCCTTCGCAAACACCCTGTTTTCTTTTCTGGCTTTGCGTTATTTCCAAACGAAAACTGCATAGTCGTCGTCTACGAGTTTACAGATCTCAGCTACAAGCTGCATTCGCTAGCACCTCCAATGATGGAGGCTATTTGAGTGGTGAAAAACAATACAGTATAGCCATTGTTCACTAGCGTTATCGAGATCACGTCTATCAATCAAGTCCTGTCTCGAGCGCCTATTAAACACTACCACGCTGCAAGTATGTGATGCTGTCCAGTTTGAATTAGTCATATATTGGAGTTTCCAGGGTGTAATAAACGTCTAAATAACATGAAGCTAAAGTGGAAATTGTTCTTCACTGTTCACTTTCTGTTTACTTCTGTGTGAGTTTCCGGTAGACTGGACGCTGTGTTGGTTATGGTTTTCCTTTCAAAGGTCGGAGTGTGAATTGCAACATTTTGTCACAAAAACAATAAGGGGAAATGGAGAAAATAAATTGCACCATCTAACACACACATTTTATACACCACTATATCCCCAAAAATACACCCCCTATCTCAGTTACTCTAGTCTCTCCAGATCTTACTCCAGGCCAACTGGGAGGATGGGACAGACCCTTCTCTTAAAACCCCTTAGATCTAAACGGCTCTAAAATCTCTTGCACTCAAAAAATATCTCTGCTGCTGCCACTTATCAAATCTGTTTTCTGGGATTTACGCTCCATCAGTGCAGTTATGATTAATAACCATAGCAGCAAAAAAAAATAGACATTAACTCTTACCTAACTAAAACTCATCCGCAGGAAAGATTTGGCATCCTGTAGTGCAATGTCTTGACTACATCGTTGTAATAAGCTAGCTATCTAGCTACAGTACACACCTAAGTTAGCTAGCTAAAAGTAGCAGTAATTGAGGCTATTTCAAGCAGGCCCAAATCTTCTCTCGAAGTGCAAGTCTAGTTTGAAAATACCCAGCTGGTGGTGCTCAGATGCTCATTCATTTTTTTTTGTCCTGAAACAATCAAGTTATTCACTAAACATTCTTCTCTCCAGATACACAAGGTGACATCGCTTAAGACTTCTGCCAGTCTATCAGCTAGGCAGGAAGACATTCCCAACCCAGCTTCAATGAGACCAGAAAAGTCCTTCATTTACTTGCAGCCTGTAAGTTTAAATAGTGGTCGGCATAGGAAGATTGATGGGGAAATTAGATGATAGCATTTTTAAACCTTGAATACAAAGGAACAGCATTCCAAAATATGTTACGCATCACTGCACTCCTAGACATTAGGTAGGTTTCCATTCAATTTGAGACAGATTTTCTTACGAATATAAAACTGCATAAAACAATATGCGCATTTTCCCACCGGCGATATGTTTCCATCAGACTTTTTGCAGATAAAAAATTAGTTTTGCTGTTAAATTCCCATGTACGATGATAAAAAATAAATACAAGTTAAATGTGTTTCCATCACATTTTCAACGCTACTGATGGTTTTGTCACAACTGTTGCGTTAAATAACAAATGTGCCTACTCTGGTCTTGGCACATGCGCTCTAGCTAACAGCTCGCACATAGAGTGGAGGTTGGCTATTAACATTTATGAGATATTTTATGGATAAGAGCGATATTATTTGTCAAACGGCAGCCAACATCAATCGTGTCACAGAATAAGACCCTCGATATTATTGGAAGGGAGTATCTTGCACATTCACCACCATGTGAAGTTATATATTTATTTAATCTGTAGCCTAAAACTCATGCTTTCCAAAGGAGTTTCCATTTAGCTTGGCAAATTTGTCAGAGGATGGGCAGAGGGGGAGAGAGAGACAAGAGAGGAATATCTGGAGTGCTGGATATGAGGGAGGATGTAAAGGATGCATTGAATGCACCATTTACCATGGCAGAGATGAAAAGAACAATAGGTAAGGCTGGGTTAACTTCACCTGGGAAAGATGAGGTGTGCTATGTTATGTTGTCCCATCTTAGTGATGAGGCACTGGGTAAGGTTTTGGTGTTGTACAACAAAATCTAATTTTATTTGTCACATGCGCTGAATACAACAGGTGTAGACCTTACAAGCCCTTAACCAACAATGCAGTTAAGAAAATAACCCCCAAAAAGAGAATAACAAATGATTAAAGAGCAGCAGTAAATAACAATAGCGGGGCTATATACAGAGGGTACCGGTACAGAGTCAATGTGTCGAGGTAACATGTACATGTAGGTAGAGTTATTAAAGTGACTATGCATAGAGAATAACAGAGTAGGAGCAGCGTTCCAGGGGGGGGGGGCAATGCCAATAGTCTGGGTAGCCATTTGATTAGCTGTTCATGAGTCTTATGGCTTGGGGGTAGAAGCTATTGAGGAGCCTCTTGGACATAGACTTGACGCTCCGGTACCGCTTGCCGTGCGGTAGCAGAGACAGTATGACTAGGTTGGCTGGAGTCTGACAATTTTTAGGGACTTCATCTGACACCGCCTGGTATAGAGGTCCTGGTTGGCCGGAAGCTTGGCCCCGGTGATGGTAGCGCGTACAGCCCAGTACCTCTGTAGTGCCTTGTGGTCGGAGGCTAAGCAGTTGCCATACCAGGCAGTGATGCAACCCGTCAGGATGCTCTCGATGGTGCAGCTGTAAAACCTTTTGAGGATCTGAGGACCCATGCCAAATCTTTTCAGTCTCCTGAGGGGGAATAGGTTTTGTCGTGCCTTCTCCACAGTGTGGGAGGAGGGGAAACTACCAGGCAGTTGGAAGGAGGCAGTAGTGGTACCAATCCGGAAGCCAGGGAAGGACACAACAAGCTATCGGCCAATAGCTTTAACATCACATGTATGTAAGATTATGGAACGTATGATTACAGAGAGGCTAACTTACTTCCGGGAGAGCAGGGGGCTACTATTGCCACATCAGAGTGGGTTCAGGAAGGGAAGGGGAACTATGGACCCAGTGCTCTGCTTAGAAGCAGAGGTAAGGAAGGCTCAGGTGAACAAGGAGACTGTAGTAGCTGTCTTTTTTGATGTGGAGAAAGCGTATGATATGTGGAAGGAGGGGTTGTTAATCAAGCTTGACATTATGGGGGTAGGAGGAAGAAAGTACACTACTGTTCCATTTTGGGGTCACTTAGAAATGTCCTTGTTTTTGAAAGAAAAGCTCATTTTTGTCCATTAAAATAACATCAAATTGATCAGAAATACAGTGTAGACACTGTTAATGTTGTAAATGACTTTTGTTGCTGGAAACAGATGATTTTTAATGGAATATCTACATAGGTGTACAGAGGCCCATTATCAGGCCCATTGTGTTCCAATGGCACGTTGTGTTAGCTAATCCAAGTTTATCATTTTAAAAGGCAATTGATCATTAGAAAACCCTTTTGCAATTATGTTAGCACAGCTGAAAACTGTTCTGATTAAAGAAGCAATAAAACTGGCCTTCTTTAGACTAGTTGAGTATCTGGAGCATCAGCATTTGTGGGTTCGAATACAGGCTCAAAAGGGCCAGAAACAAAGAACTTTCTTCTGAAACTCATCAGTCTATTCTTGTTCTGAGAAATTAAGGCTATTCCATGCGAGAAATTGCCAAGAAACGGAAGATCTCGTACAYCGCTGTGTACTACTCCCTTCACAGAACAGCACAAACTGGCTTTAAATAGAATAGAAAGAGGAGTMGGAGGCCCCGGGGCACAACTGAGCAAGAGGACAAGTACATTAGAGTGTCYAGCAACAGAAGCCTCACAAGTCTTCAACTGGCAGCTTCATTAAATAGTACCCGCAAAACATCAGTTTCAACGTCAACAGTGAAGAGGCGACTCTGGGATGCTGACCTTCAAATTACAGGAGGAGGAGGTAGATTTACAAATAGTTTTATTGGTTTTAGAACTTTATTTTTGTCCAGTTAGTGCAAGTTAATTSAATATATTTAGTATAGTTTTATCTAAAAAAATAACTTCTTGTTTCACCATTTGGATTTTTATGAAATTTCARTGAGGATGGTCCTCCACTTCCTCCTCAAACGAGCCCCCACTGTTGCATAAACTGGTAACATTATTTGATAACTGGTTAGATGGTGTTATGCTTTCCCAAAACGTTGGTCTGGTCTACATTAATGTAGCTGGAAGTTAGGTGTTGATGAGCACACTGGCTGACTCAGTGGACAGTGCTAACATAGGCCATAGATGAGATCAGTGAACACAATGTGTCGACATTTTGCAGGTAAAAAGGTAGAAGATAACCTGTAAGGACTAAGAAGAAATGCACTCAAGTAGAGTACAGGTACCAAATATTAGTGAGTAAGAAGTTTAAAAGACATTATGGTATGAAATATACGTAAGATAAATCAAAAGTAAATGTGAACTTGCTGAAATATACTTCAGTAATCAAAGTATTAGCAAACCAGACGGAATATAAAAAAAAAAAAAAATTCTTACGGCATAGCCAGGGAACTCTTCATAAAATATTCACAAACAAAACATTCGGTGTTTAGTGATACAGATCAGAGGCAGTAGGGATGACCAGGGATGTTCTCTTGATAAGTGTGGTGAATTAGACACATTTTCCTCTCCTGATAACATTCAAAATGTAACAAATACTTTTTGTGTCAGTGAAAATGTTGGAGTACAACGAATTCATAAGTTGTCCAAATGTAAAGTACAAACATGCCCAAAAACTACCTAAGTAGTACTTTACAACGCACTGACCGTTAGAGGCTCGAGCGAATCCTGCAAAGCTGATTTGTAACATA
>NC_036853.1:47952301-47959503 GCF_002910315.2 Salvelinus sp. IW2-2015
AGGACCAGAGAGAGAATAGAGACATAATATCCAAGTTGTGTCAGTGAAAATGTTGAGTACAACGAGCATTCATAAGTTGTCCAAAATGTAAAGTACAAAGCTGCCCCAAGAAACTACCCATAAGTAGTACTTTACAACCACTGACGTTAGAGGCAGTGAGCAATCCTGCAAACTGATTTTGGTAACAATAACATTCATAAAGCTAAATGTTAAGTTGAAACCAGTAGTAATAGAGTGTGAAACAATAAATTTGTTATGAATAGTAAAAGATTATATTCTTTGGAGTTTACATTCATGGGGAATAGGCTGGCTTTCCTGGGGCTTACATATTACGTCACACCCCGCGAAAACATCTTCCAGGATGACTTCGGCATTTTTATGGGTTTWATGTAATAACTTGAAAAATTGAAAAGTGAGGTAACTTTGCATTGGGACTTTTGAKYCGTATACTAATGCAAATCCATGTTACATTCAGTTATGTTTATGCTACCTACCCTTTAATGCAGGTTTTGATCTAAACTTCAGAAGCTATCAAGTGGAATGATTACTTTCTATGTTAATAGAGTGGGATGGTTTTTCTGCTGGTGTATCCTGAGGTAGCTCCTCTCTGTGAACTTCTTCCCGCATTGCGTACAGGCGAACTGCCTCTCTCCTGTGTGGACCTTCAGYTGTATCTTCAGATTYTCCTGGCGGGAGAACCTCTTCTCACACTGGGGGCAGCTGTAAGGTTTCTCCCCTGTGTGGACCCTCTGGTGCCTCTTGAGGTCACGAGCCTGGGCGAAGCGCATATGACACTGGGTACAGCTGTAGGGTTTTACCCCTGTGTGGACCCTCTGGTGGATCTCCACCTTCTGGAGGCAGCTGAATCCTTTATTACAGAACATGCAGAGGAACCGTTTCTCTTTACCATTGCCTGATGTGGCTCCCCCTCCCTGAGCCTGGGCTCTAGCCCTGTCGTTTGAGTTCAATACCTGATCGAAAAGGACGCGGCCTTGTGAATCGGAAGGTCCCATCGAAGTGGACACTGGGRCGCYATCCCTGAGCGAATGTAAAGGGGATTGGATCGCGACATTTGGATTGGTCTCTAAGCTTTCCCTGTAATCTAAGAAATCTCTWCCCTGGGACTGTCCGTCTCCTAGGTGACTATCTGCATTCCATGTGGGAGGAATGTCGCCCTCCACTTTCACAGTCACCTCATCTACCACCATAACCTCCACTTTCTTGTCCTGGCACCCTTCAGAGTATACACTACTACTGTACCGGTTCCAGTCCCCTCTAGACAGATCAGTCTGTGTCTCTAAGCCCAAGGATATGTTGCTAGCGTCCGTCTCTGTAGTGTAAGAACAAGACAGATCATCACCGCCAGTGTCTAGCGCGTCACCAACATCTCCATGGGAATAAACTGTCCTCTGGCTCTGGTGAAATACCGGTAAGTACTCTGAGCCGGGAGCAGGAGGACAGCCCAGTCTCTCTGGGTCTGATCTGTGGTCATATCCTGTGTGTAAGAGCCTGTGTGTTTCAGTTAAAGTCTCAGTGTTGATCTCTGACGGTGTTCGGTGTTCCACTGACCCGATGCTGCATCGGATCCTGGGCAGTGCTGGGTCCTCCGTGGCTACAGGGGCCGCTCTAGTCTGGGTCTRTCTGCTGTGTGGTGGGTCCTCTCTTTCAGTCTTCTCCTGCTTGACCAGAGACGATCCTCCAGGACCTGCAGCCTCTGCATCTACAGACTGACAAGAAGAGAGGTGGTACAGGAGTCTAATTGGATAACAACGTTGTAGGAAAGTCTCACAAGCTCCCATATCCTCCTGAGACCCAGCAATTAATTTTTATGTTCTTTAATGGACATTAGTTTTTGATCGTATCGCTAAGGCCATACATGCCACTGTGTTAGGTCCTGTTGTACCTATGAGAGGACATTTTGGGATTTTCAATTATATCACGTGTAGCGGTGCCACCTTCATAATTCTTTCTTGTGTGTAATTATAATTTTTTAGTATGATATTTAAATTGGTAAACAGGTAAATATCTCAGGAARAGTGTGAGTTTTCAGAGCAGTGGAATAATTTTCACATGAAATAAGATCTAAATAAGAGCTTGTTAATAAATGTTGTCTGTTCATATTTACTATCAATTGATGTCATAATGCACTAAGATCAATACAGATAAAAAAATATTAATATAACTTTTTTCTTTTTTTGCACCCAAATGCATTTTTTTTTTTTTTTACACCACACTTTAGGATCTCTGGACTATGGCAGATAAATGTGGATGTACATTTCAGTTCGCTGCAGCTACTGACTGGAACGAGCTGCACACAATATTCAAACTAGACAGTTTTAACTCAATTCTTCATTCAAAGACACCATCATGGACACTCTGACAGTTGTGGCTGCTTTGCGTGAGGTATTGTTTTCTGTACCTTCTTGCTGTTGTCTGTGCCCAATAATGTTTGTACCATTTTTGCATTTGTGTGTCATTGTGTTGTGTTGCTGCCATGCTATGTTGTCATCTTAGGTCTCTCTTTATGGTAGTGTTGTCTCTTGTCGTGATGTGTATTTTGTCCTATATTTATTTTATATCCCAGCCCCCATCCCCGCAGGAGGCCTTTTGGTAGGCCGTCATTGTAAATAGAATTTGTTCTTAACTAATTGCCTAGTTTAAATAAAGGTTATATATAATTTTTAAGTGAATAGCTTAGGGTAGTGATGGGCATTTGAAATGATTTCACTATTTAAATAATTATATTTTTTAGGATATCCGGATTCATGCGTTTTAAAGAATGTATTTTATTGGTTTATTCAATGGAGATTTGAGAGAAGGTGCGCTATGCTAAGGGTGGGGAGGGTTGAGAGAGGAGCAGGGGCCGGTGTGTGTAGCACTGAGGGAGAAAGAGAAAGTAGCCAAACCAACTCGGGCTAGTTAGACAAACTTGTTCTGCCAGAGTTTATCTGTCATGCCATCCTTGTAGTGCATGTAATGACTGCATCGTTGTAAAAAGCTAGCTAGCTACAGTAGCCAGCTAAATTGCCAGCCAGCTAGCTAAAGTAGCAAGGCTAATTGAGGCTATTTACTGTGCTTCCATCCTTGTTTACAACTCCATTCATATGAAACAGCATCTGTTGGTTGATCATTGTAGCCTACTCCTCATTTAGCCAGCTTAATTCCGTAACTTAATTTCCTTTTGCATTGAGTAGAAAGCTCCCACTTCACTTGCTACCATGGTTCCTCTTGAATGACATACAATAACAAGCTACAAATCAAATAATGTTATTTTGTCACATACACATGGTTAGCAGATGTTAATGCGAGTGTAGCGAAATGCTTGTGCTTCTAGTCCGACATGCAGTAATAACCAACGAGTAATCTAACCGAACAATTTCACAAAATCCTTAACACACAAGTGTAAAGGATGAAGAAATATGTACACCAGTGTGAAACGTGTGTAAGCTAACGGTGCAGTCTTTTTTATGAGGCACTCTGTCATAACAGTTTTATTAAAACGTTGAATGTAATGATCTATCCTTGCAGGCTATGCAGCAGTGTCACATAGATCATTATTATTATAGGACACTGCCTTAAAAAAATCTTAAATGAATACTCTCCTAGTAATCGAATTTACTAATCTTGGATATTCAAATAACCATGCCATCTCTAGCTGAGGGTACCTTCTGAAATAAACGGCACACTAACCTCTATCAGATAACGTGTTGGTTGAAGTTCACTCCCCTCATCAACAGTGATTGGTTGGTCATCTCTCCATGTATTGTGTCCGCTCGCTTCACAAAGCTCCTGTGGCCTCAGGGAGTATTTCCTTCACTGAGAGTTATTGTGGGAAAAGAGGTCTTAGTAGAGCCCGACCTATATGCGCAAGTAGCTAAGTAAGTTAATCAGGTGAACTTATTGGCCTACCCGGGTTGTTCAGTTGTGAAGGTACTGATCCCAGCTTGCTCCCTCGTGAACTACAATCTCGACGCTGTTTAATCCAGACACTCTCTAAACGCAAAATGCGCCTCACTTGCTATAGTTTTGGAACCTTTAACGTAACCTTCATATAAGCGAGAAATAATATTTCAAATAAAAAATATACACTTACTGTGCAGTTTAGCAAGTTGCACCTTGCTGTTTCAAACACTGCCTCGGCTACGACACATCCCTCTCACTTGCGCTAGCATTTCCATTGGACCATTCCATTCCACATTTCCTGTGTTTCTCAAAATACATCCGGGTGCAACTTGCAAGTGTACATTCTATATTTGAAAAATAATGTATTGCTTATATGAAAATTTCGTTTTTTTTTACTGCTCTAATTACGTTGGTAACCAGTTTATAATAGCAATAAGGCTCCTCGGGAGTTGTGATATATATGGCCAATATAACCACGGCTAAGGCTGTATCCTGGCACTCCGTTGTATATTGCCATATATCACACCTCTTCGGGCCTTATTGCTTAAATAACCTTTTCGTCTATTTGAATGGGCTAACTAAGACCAATTCTGAGGTAACACATCTGAACATGCGTGCAGAGGAAGGGGGCGACAGGCACTGCAAATATACCTCTTGCCATTCCTCTGTATCGGTCGAGGATCTTGACACTACTGGGACTGCGGAGGACGCGCTCTCGAATTGTCCTCTCTGCGCGCTCCCGTGCCACCTTCTAGTTCAAGTAGCTGTAGTTCCTCCGCAATGCCCTGTTATCATTCTGGCTTTGAGTTATTCCAAACAACACTGCATATTCGTCGTCTACGAGTTTACAGATCTCTGCAACGGCTGCATTCGCTAGCACCTCATAATGGAGTATTGAGTGTGAAAAACCACACCGTCACAGTTTGCCATTGTTAACGTCAGCAACTAGCAAACTAGCGTTACGAAGA
The DNA here is from genome assembly GCF_002910315.2 of Salvelinus sp. IW2-2015. Classification (NCBI taxonomy): domain Eukaryota; kingdom Metazoa; phylum Chordata; class Actinopteri; order Salmoniformes; family Salmonidae; genus Salvelinus; species Salvelinus sp. IW2-2015. The sequence continues at coordinate 47,957,173 of NC_036853.1, forward strand.
TAACATATGAACAAAGTCCTGTCTCCAACGCYAATTACACACTACCTGTGGTAAGTTTGATGCTGTGCAGTTACATTTGTCATATTTTGAGTTCAGCGTGTTAATAAACGTCGAAATAAAAACGCTAACGGGGAAATTGTTCTTGGTCACTGTTCACTTCCGTTTACACTTTAAATGAAATTCTTATTGGTTGGTGTCATGGCTCAAAGGGTGTGGTTAAATGAAAAGGGTGCGCGCACRGTTCTTTGAAACACGGTACTGCTRTATATACTGAACAAAAATATAAACGCAACATGAAACAATTTCAAAGATTTTACTGATACAGTTCATATAAGGACATCAGTCAATTGAAATMAATTCATTAGGCCCTAATCTATGGATTTCACATGACTCGGAATACAGATCTGTTGGTCACATTAAAAAWAGGTAGGGGCGTGGATCAGAAAACCAGTCGGTATCTGGTGTGACTACCATTTGCCTACTGCAGCACGACATCTCCTTTGCATAGAGTTGATCAGAATGTTGATTGGGGCCTATGGAATGTTGTCCCACTCTTCAATGGCTGTGCGAAGTTTCTGGATATTGGCGGGAACTGGAACACGCTGTCATACATGTCGATCCAGAGCATGCTCAATGGGTGACATGTCTGGTGAATATGCAGGCGATGGAAGAACTGGGACATTTTCAGCTTCCAGGAATTGTGTACAGATCCTACGGTATCTCTGTGCATTCAAATCACAATAAAATGCAATTGTGTTCCTTGTCCATAGGTATGCCTGCCCATACCATAACCCCAACTGCCACCATGGGGCACTCTGTTCACAACGTTGACATCAGCAAACCGCCGCCCACACAACTCCCTTAACTGGAGGCATATGTGGCATTGTGTTGTGTGACAAAACTGCACATTTTAGAGTGCCATTTTAAATGGTCTGTGGAGACAATAAAATGGCACTCTAAAATGTGCAGTTTTGTCACACAACACAATGCCACAGATGCCCCAAATTGAGGGAGCGTGCAATAGGCATGCTACTGTAGGAATGTCTGCCAGGGAATTGAATGTTAATTTCTCTACCATAAGCTGCCTCCAACGTCGTTTTAGAGAATTTGGCTGTACATCCAACCGGCAACTCATGTATGGCCACTCATCACATATGTGATGATCATGCTGTTTAATCAGCTTCTTGATATGCCACACTGGACAGGTGGGTGGATTATCTTGGCTAAGTAGACATGCTCACTAACAGGGATGTAAACAAATTTGTGCAAAACATTTAAAAGAAATAAGCTTTTTGTGCGTATTGAACATTTCTGGGATATTTTTCAACTCATGAAACATGGGACCAARACTTTACATGTTGRGTTTATATTTTTGTTCAGTGCAAATGCATATTCCCATTAAACTGATTGAGATTAATTAAATTATTGTCATGGAGATGCTGTTTGGACGTTTGGTATAACGTGACCAATTATCATACATGGTTGACAGTGAAGGCCTATTTTGAAATGATATAGCCTATTCCTAACTTGGTTTTTAAGGGGATTTAAAAATATAAACAATAGATTGAATTTACGAACACAATCTGGAATGCCAAATTCAGAGCATACATGTACGATGACATGGTCTCATTTATCAAGATCAAATCCGAGCTGGAGATAGTTCACATCCGAAACGGCAGCAAAACAAAAACATGATCTCTCCCAAGTCGCACGCTTCTGACTTCCTGAATTGACGGTCATGTCAAAGAAAATAGGTCTTATTTCACGTCAAGAACAAGATAAACGCATGATTTCTCCTCTGACGTACTCTTGACACCCAGAGGAAGGCGTACAAGGTGTGTTCCGGGTCATAAGTGGCATGACCATGTATAGGCAGAGTGTTGAAGCGAGCATAACATCTTGCATTTTACTTCCTGGTCGGGGAAAGTGCTGCCAAAGGGACTTGTGTTCCCACTCAGAGAAAAAATTAAAACGTTTTTAGAAACTTGAGACTCTTTTCTATCCAATACTATTAACCATATGCATATTGTAAGATCAGAAAATTGATTAAAAGGCCCGTTTGAAAATGTGCGCATATTTTCCAGTTTTTCCAATTCGCCCCCTCCAGCCCCAAAGGTCTGGGGAGGCATATGTGGCATTGTGTTGTGTGACAAAACTGAACATTTTAGAGTGCATTTTAAATGGTCTGTGGAGACAATAAAATGGCACTCTAAAATGTGCAGTTTTGTCACACAACACAATGCCACAGATGCCCAAATTGAGGAGCGTGCAATTGCATGCTACTGTAGGAATGCCAGGGAATTGAATGTTAATTTCTCTACCATAAGTCCG
>NC_036853.1:47963717-47971327 GCF_002910315.2 Salvelinus sp. IW2-2015
GTTTACCACAAAATCTCCTATGATTGCTATCTTTCAAGCTGAGAGCATAATTGTTTAGAAAGAACAGTGTGTTAGCAAGAATAGAGTATAAGATATTAGAATGAATTTATTCCATCTACATCACCTCAATAAAGTAAATATTCAACTGTCCTTGTTCTAGCCTAGATTACTGTCTCTCTAAAAAGTAATTTACACAATCCTGTTTCAAATGACAAGTTAATAAAGGGTTAATGTGGGTATGTGTGAATTACCTTATTACCTTAAGAAACTTCAAAATGATAACTATAATATGTCAGCTAATGAATAGTGCCCAGACATCCCCTGCGTACATCTCAAGCCACACTGCTATCATTTCTCACCGCTGTGGACGTACTAGTCTGGTAAGGTTAGTCAGGAAGGAGAAGCTCTTGTAACATAGTTGGCACGAGAAGGGCCTCTCCTTGGGGTGAACGTTGGGTAAGCTGCCTCCAACGTCGTTTTAGAGAATTTGGCTGTACATCCAACCGGCAACTCATGTATGGCCACTCATCACATATGTGATGATCATGCTGTTTAATCAGCTTCTTGATATGCCACACTGGACAGGTGGGTGGATTATCTTGGCTAAGTAGACATGCTCACTAACAGGGATGTAAACAAATTTGTGCAAAACATTTAAAAGAAATAAGCTTTTTGTGCGTATTGAACATTTCTGGGATATTTTTCAACTCATGAAACATGGGACCAARACTTTACATGTTGRGTTTATATTTTTGTTCAGTGCAAATGCATATTCCCATTAAACTGATTGAGATTAATTAAATTATTGTCATGGAGATGCTGTTTGGACGTTTGGTATAACGTGACCAATTATCATACATGGTTGACAGTGAAGGTCTATTTTGAAATAGCCTATTCCTAACTTGGTTTTTAAGGGGATTTAAAAATATAAACAATAGATTGAATTTACGAACACAATCTGGAATGCCAAATTCAGAGMGTTTTTACACAAAATCTCCTATGATTGCTATCTTTCAAGCTGAGAGCATAATTGTTTAGAAAGAACAGTGTGTTAYCAAGAATAGAGTAMAASATATTAGAATGAATTTATTCCATCTACATCACCTCAATAAAGTAAATATTCAACTGTCCTTGTTCTAGCCTAGYTTTACTGTCTCTCTAAAAAGTAATTTACACAATCCTGTTTCAAATGACAAGTTAATAAAGGGTTKATGTGGGGTATGTGGTTAATTACCTTATTACCRTAAGAAACTTCAKATGATAACTATAATATGTCAGCTAATGAATAGTGCCCAGACATCCCCTGCGTACATCTCAAGCCACACTGCTATCATTTCTCACCGTTGTGGACGCTACTATGTCTGGTAAGGTTAYTCAGGAAGGAGAAGCTCTTGTAACATAGTTYGCACGAGAAGGGCCTCTCCTTGGGGTGAACGGTRGGGTGCTCTTTCAAATAGTTTGCTCTAGTGAAGCAGCTTGTCTCCGTCCTAATGCTCGGCCTCACACGTTGTGATCCAGTGATTACGTGAGGAGGTAGAAGCAGGAGCCACCACCCTCAGGTGTAGTATTTGAGCTCCCTCCTTGACCTCTAGCCATTGTTTGGGTGTTGTTGGGATTGTGTGCTGCGTTATAGGCTAGGTACATCTTGTGGTGGACACCCATCCTGACCCTGTCTGTATTAGGGTAACTAGGTCCAGGCTTTCTATGAACCCAGTCATCAGGCATTAGACGAGACCCTGAAGGAGAAGACAGACTACCTGAAAGACTACCACCAGGGGGGTTTCCCACCACACTCTGAAGGCTGAAGCCCAGGGTGACCTGCTCTGTTCATCATGGATACTGTGGTGTTTGTATCATAGGAACAAGAGGGTCTACTCTCTATCAGCCTCAGGCCCGCTTCATCCCTGCACTGAGACTGTGAAGAGAAGGGTCTGGGCTGCAGACTGGATCCCTGATTGGAGTTTTCTGTCTCTCTGCATGACCACCAGGACTGAGGTTGTTCAGTCCACCTGTGCACTGGTTGTGTTCTGTGTGGTGGTGGAGTCTCTGTCCTCGTGGTTCGGTCCTGTTCTGACTCGGGAAGGAAGAGTGGCGGCTCCTGATCTGGGGCTAGGGTTTGTGATCAGCCACCTCAGAGTCCAGTCTCTCCCGTCAGCAACACCCGGATATCAGCAGGTCCTCATGACGCACACTGTAAACACACATTGGACACAGAAAAGCATAAAGGTTTATATAAGAAACTCAGCTGTACAAACAGAAACATGACATTATAAAATGTTAACGACAGTCAAGCCCATCTCTAACACTGTGATTCAAGTACCTAACAATATGAAGCCATTGTAGTTTATTATAAAAAATGTCCTTATGTGTTGATTCATGAATGAAGTATAATGTTTTGGTTTGCATGAGATAAGGGAAACTCAGTCCCTCAGATTGTATTTATTTTATTTTATTTATTATCAGCACAAACGATTTTTCTATTTAATTTCAACAAAATGGTCACAACTCTAACATAAAGGGACTTGAAAGTGCAGTACTTTATTTCACAAAATGATATGTGACAAGAAGTATACATTTTCTCACTGCGGTAACACTATCTTTTGTAAATCTGGTACACTCACTTTGATAAAGTGAAGTTAGAATACACTGGAAAAGTTCCAAATTAAATTACACACAGCATCACTACTGCATGTTCAAGTAAACATGAACTTCTTTAGGGATATTCCCCTTTTTTTAAATTTTCGCCTAAAATGACATACCAAATCTAACTGCCTGTAGCTCAGGCCCTGAAGAAACAAGGATATGCATATTCTTGGTACCATTTGAAAGGAAACACTTTGAAGTTTGTGAAATGTTGAATTGAATGTAGGAGAATATAACATAATAGATCTGGTAGAAAAAAATACAAATAAAAAAACAAAGTTTTTTTTTCTAACACCATCTTTGAAATGCTATCACTCTAGTTGTAATTCCGATGGTTGTCCACAAGATGAACAGCAGTGTATGTGCAAACGGATAACTTTGAAGTATGAGTTAAACTACATGACATTTAGGGTGAAGTCACCCAGGTACATTTGGGCAAATCGTAAGGGAGACATTTGCATTCATATACATTTTATGCAAGAATATCATCAAATCTGTATACTTGGACTTTGATTAGCTTTTCCAACATTTGCAAAAACAACCAGTTTTTCATAACTTCATAACTCTGAATATTCTTATAATTTTTGTCCGAAAGGAAAAGGCATGCTGTCCGCAAAAGGTTAGCACCTACATTTTGCGACATACAGGGGTTTCCCGGATACTCCCGTAAAGCCCAGCTCATTGGCTATCTAGCTAGCTTTGTTTGACCCCGATTGTGCTATATTTTGACAAAAGATACAGTCAATCAAATGAAGACCGTCCGCGTTCATTGGCGTGCCATGAAGGCGTCGCCCTCTGGACCAAATTTGGTGTCCCTATAGGATATAACCAGTTGTGGGCCGTCAGGGCCAGCAAGGCCTTTCTCTGCTGGCCTAAACATCATCAGATATATATATTATTTTTAAATACATTTTCCACAAATACATGTATTAAAATTATTCCCCAGAGTAAGAGTTATACTCTTCATTTTCATAGCTTTTCCTCTTGGTTGCACTGCTTCCAGCCCCAGGTTGAGATTTGGAGGGCTGGTCTTTCATGTTAGATCTTGTTATCCAATCAATATTCCACCATCATGTTTGCCAGGGGTCTAAAATCTGCCCTCAGGCCTCAGAATCAAACAGTGCGGACGCTTGTAGCTTAAAGTGAATGGGAAATGAAAATTTTGTGTCAACCACAATCAGCTTTAGAGTTGGCTATTGTAGCCTGCCTCGCTGCTCCAGGGTTACACAAGGAGCCAGCTAGCAGGAGCTAGTTGCTGTGCACGTCTTTTGATTGGATTACCAATATTGAGAGGCAGGTCCTATGGGCAGGTCTATGCAGAACCTCAGAACTAGGAAACTGAATTTGAATAAACGAATTAAATTCGCGTACTACAAGCTGTTTTTTTCAACCCACAATGGCGGAAGGCGGAGAAGATATCGATTTGGTCGAGGATATAATTATAATGCCATTCTCAAGACGAAACTTTTCAAAGAAAAGTTAGGACATTGTTAAGGAGAGGTCGCCTGACGCCAATGCTACCAAAGCCTGTCACAAGGCGGAAAGGGGTTCGTTCGCCACTTTCAAAAGTTCCAACTACGAGCGCTATCAAGTTGGCTCACAGCTCCGAGAAGCACGGCAAACTGTACTGCTGGCGAAATGCCTAATTATTTGCAAGTGATTGAATTTGGTGTTTGGAGCCACACTGGCTTTGCAAACTTTGAGTTTCTAACCAAGGCAGCAACGAGACACCAAAGTACGGCTGGGCACTTACAAAGCAATGGTGCTTTTGAAAAAACTTTTGGGATACCGAGTGGATCTACAGCTCAACGAAACAAGCGTGGCAGGGCAAACGAAGCTGCACAATGAAAAGGTGAAGAAAAATAGGGAAATATTGGAAAAGACTCATTGATTGTGTCCATGTTTTTGGGTAAAACACTGTTTACCCAAAAATGTCAATTTTCAAGGTTACGCAATGCCTGGGTTTATACTGCGTTTCTGTCTAATGTTTATAGTGTCTAGAGCCCATGGCATCATAATGATGGTAATAAGAGGTGGATTAATTCGGGTGGGACTGATGAGGACACTCACTGAAGGCCCAGGCCCCAGCCACGGCACGCCACTGGGATATAACTATACCCCTAATGATATAGTGAAGTCTGGTTACGTTCTAGGTTCTCTGAGGAAACATACGAACGTGATTTGACCGGTTGAAACATTTAGGGTTAGATTTTCACAGATTCCTTTCTTTGCAAATTGAACAAGTGGAAATACAAAATCGATCGTGCATGCTATAATGGACCTTTTTAGGATATGAAAAAGGATTTTATCTAACAAAAAACACTTCATGTTATCTCTGGGATCCTTTGGATGATAAATCAGAGCAAGATTTCAGAATGTAAGTACACATTTTGCGCTTCAGAGGTGAATTTTATCAAACCTACTCGTGGTGAAAAAAGTGTTTTTGTTAGCTCTCAAACAATAGCATGGCATTTTTTTCGCAGTAATAAGCTACTGGTAAATTGGACAGTGCAGTTATATGAACAAAGAATTAGTTGTTTCTAAATCATCCCCACTACATTTGAGTCCTTTGCTGTAGTTACAGAATGACTTAATTGTTGTTAAACCCATCATGGTGGATCATAAATATGATAGTTGTGGGTAAATATGAGTCAGCTATGATAAGTCAAGTCATCATCAGACAAACCTGACTAAACTATTTTGAAGTGTACATGTAACCAAGTTAAGAACGTACCGTAAGCTCACTCCACAGCTACCTTGAAATGTTGCAGATGAAGCCATTCAAGAGMTACCTGTTGTATGGTGAAGTAGATTTGCATGTTGTCAAGGAGGGCAGTCATGAGTGTTGCAGAGGATCACTGGTTCAAGCCCAGTGTGGGGCAGTCAAACAGTGGTGGAAGCTAAGCTGTTAGCAGCATACTGACTCCCTTGACATAGAGTAGTTGTTTGTTAGTGTGGGTATGTGTAGGTATATTTAGTAAGTGGATATTGGTTATAAAGCGCTGTTGTGTGTATGCAGAATAGGGTGAAAGATATGATGCACAGTGTACAAAACATTATGAATATTGAGTTTGCACACCCTTTTGCCCTCAGGACAGCCTCAATTCATCGGGACATGGACTCTACAAGGCATCAGAAGTGTCCCACAGGGATGTTGGCTCCAATGCTTCCAAACAGTTGTCAGGTTGGCTGGAAGGCACCTACTACTAGTGATGCTACGTTTGATACCAGAGCTCTGAGGCATGCGTTGAAATCTCTAAGCAGTTTACTTCAAAGCAGTGTGCCGATGCTTGTATAATTTTATCAGAAGCACGTGTTCAATGACGTCCAAAACTTTGTTTTGTCGATTAGCCACCTGATTGGTTTGGTATTGGCTTCTGTAGAAGACAAAAAGGCTATCCTATGCTACGGCGTGTGTGACMTCATCTATAATAATTTGGCTGTTCCAATTTCTTTTGATCAGCAGGTACCACTAGTGTACACTGTCGATCAAAGCCTCAAGTAATGAACATAATTGGCTGGAAATACTCAGTGCTTCAAAAACCTGTTTCCCCATCACTATTTACTACCATACCCCGTTCAAACACACTTAGATCTTTTGTCTTGCACATTCTCCCTCTGAATGGCACACATACACAATCCATGTCCAAAGAATTTCAAGGCTTAAAAATTCTCTTTAATCTGTCTCTTCTCCATCTGTACAGATTGAAGTGGATTTAACAGGTGAAATCAATAAGGGATCATATCTTATGGTCAGTCTGTCATGGAAAGAGATGTTCCTAATGTTTTGTACACTGTCTATTAAGGGAGTCTCAATGAAAMTCAGACTGAAAAGTCCCATTTTGCATTATTAAACATAAACAAGTTTTAAATACACCATATGAAAATCACACATATGTCTCAGCTAAAACTCTGCATGAACTTGAGAAACTGCATTCACTCATTAAAAGTGTATTGGGTGGGGCGGATAGTTGAATGGATGTAATGAAAATAATACAGCCTACACAATACAAACACAATATGTAACAGATGTTTTATGTCTGACTGCAATATTCAACAATGAAATCTGTTACTGTCGTTATTCCAAATGCATCTGTGGGTCTTTTCTGCTGACAATGAAAATTAATATGTCTTTATTGCACGGTTTGATCTAAACATCAGAAGCTATCCAGTGGAATGGTTTTTCTGCTGGTGTATCCTGAGATAGCTCCTTTCTGAGAACCTCTTCCTGCAGTGCGTTTTGGTAAGTGGCCTCTCTCCCGTGTGGACCTTCAGGTGCATCTTKAGCTGGTTCTGACGGGTGAACCTCTTCTCACACTGGGGGCAGCTGAAGGGTTTCTCCCCTGTGTGGACCCTCTGGTGCCTCTTCAGGTCACCAGCCTGGGCAAAGCGCATGTGACACTGGGTACAGCTGAAGGGTTTCAGCCCTGTGTGGACCATCTGGTGCCTCTTCAGGCTGGATGAGTGGGAGAAACTGGCCCGGCAGCAGATGGCAGCTGAATGGTTTCTCCCAGTGTGCATTCTCTGGTGGACCTCCACCTGTTTGGGGAAACTGAAGGCTTTCCCACAGAACGAACACGGGAAGCGTTTCTCTTTGCAACCAGATCTGCTGATAGCATTACTACTACTGTCATTTGTCAATGGGCTTGTGTAGACATTTAGTGCACAAGCATTGTCTGAGGTCTGGTTTAACAGGAGGAGAGTGTGAGAAGGATGAAGGTCAGGGAGTGTCTGTGTTGTCGCAGGGTCCATTGTCCAGTTGATAGATCCTATAGAAGGCAGGCAGAAGGCAGCACCTGTTAGGGGGTTAACCTGACGCACCAGCAGTCTCTCTGATCACAACTATAGGAGCAGGAAGGAGCATCGCTAGCCGCGTCTTTGTCTGTTCTCTCCAGCTGAATACAGACACTCCCTGCAGACCAAATCTAAACTTCCGCCTGGTCTCACCAAGTCCCCCTGTTTTGTCA
>NC_036853.1:47972113-47979060 GCF_002910315.2 Salvelinus sp. IW2-2015
TCAACACTTTCAAAGTTCCCAACTACGAGCGCTATCAATCGCTCACAGGTACCGAGAGTGCTATGGTCAAAACTGTACTGCTGGGAAATGCCTATTATTTTGCAAGTATTGATTTGGTGTTTGGAGCCACGACTGGCTTTGCAAACTGAGTTGTCTAACCAAGGCATGCAACGAACACAAAGTACGGCTGGGCACTTACAAGCAATGGTGCTGTTTGAAAACTTTTGGGGATCCACGTACCCCGACCGCCTCCCGGCCCACACTACCGAAGGCCCGCGCTCCACCACCTCGGACCCCCAAGGAACACACCCTTCAAACGAACAAGCGTGCAGTGGCCACACCGAAGCTGCACAATGAAAAGGTGAAGAAAAATACGGGAAATATTGAAAAGACTCATTGATTGTGTCCATGTTTTTGGGTAAACCACTGTTTTACCCAAGGCAAATGTCAATGGTTCAAGGTTACGCAATGCTGGTTAGACTGCGTTTCTGTCTAAATGTATAGTGTCTAGAGCCATGGCATCCATTAATGATGGAATAAGAGGTGGATTAATTCGGGTGGGACTGTGTAGGACCTCACTGAAGGCCCAGGCCCCCAGGGCCCACGCGCACGCCACTGGGATATGACTATACCCTAATATATAGTGAAGTCTGGTTACGTTCTAGGTTCTCTGAGGAAACATACGAACGTGATTTGACCGGTTGAAACATTTAGGGTTAGATTTTCACAGATTCCTTTCTTTGCAAATTGAACAAGTGGAAATACAACAATCGACTCGTGCATGCTATAATGGACCTTTTTAGGATATGAAAAAGGATTTTATCTAACAAAACAACACGTCATGTTACTCTGGGATCCTTTGGATGATAAATCAGAGCAAGATTTCAGAATGTAAGTACAGCATTTTGCCTTCAGAGGTGAATTTATCAAACCTACGTGGTGAAAAAAAGTGTTTTGTTAGCTCTCAACAATGGCATGGCATTTTTTCGCAGTAAATAGCTTACTGTAAATTGGACAGTGCAGTTATATGCGAAACAAAGAATTTATTGATTCTAAATCATCCCCACTACATTTGAGTCCTTTGCTGTAGTTACAAGAGATGACTTAATTGTTGGTTTAAACCCATCATGTGGACATAAATATGATGTTGTGGTAATATGAGTCAGCTATGATAAGTAAGTCATCATCAGACAAACCTGACTAAACTATTTTGAAGTGTACATGTAACCGAAGTTAAGAACGTACCGGTAAGCTCACTCCACAGCTACCTTGAAATGTTGCAGATGAAGCCATTCAAGAGTTACCTGTTGTATGGTGAAGTAGATTGCATGTTGTTAAAGAGGGCAGTCATATGAGTGTTGCAGAGGATCACTCGGTTCAAGCCCAGTGTGGGGCAGTAACAGAGGTAGGAGACACAGTGACAAACGAGGGTAAAGGTGGAAGCTAAAGCTATGTTAAGCCTTCCAAACCAGCCCTATATTGATCGAAAATAATAAAACACTGTTCAACCACCCTAAAAAAAAAACCCAAGTGTTTGCTCCTCGCTCATTGACCATCCATCCTAATAGGTTATTAAGCTTATAAAAAGTCTAGTTTGTCCTGTATCTCTCTCCACATTATAACTGTTTTCTAGTTATGAAAGGATGGCGAAACTGTCACGGTACTCCGATGCCATCATTTAGTGCTGGTGTGTTTAAAATTCCTGTTTATTCTCTGTCTCCATTTATGTATACATTTTTTGAGTTCTGCCGTGTTCGCTCCATTTCGAGTAGGTATAATTTAGTAAATATCTTTTAGTTGCGGGATGTATGATTTGGTTGGCTATATAAAGCGGTTACTTTTCGTTTTGATGCTGTCGTGTATGCACAGAAATATTAACGTGAAAAATAGGATGCCACACACTTCAGTCATTTGTACAAAACTATTATGAATATGACGTTTGCCACCCCTTTGCCTCCATTCTTCTCATCTCAGGACAAGCGCCCCTCTAATCTATCGGGGAAAAAAGACACCTGATTCATCTACATTCCGGTCTATTTTATTCTCCACCATGATTTAACTTCCTGTCTCCATACATGGGGTTAACTGTTCCTTGTCCATCTCCCAGATCGATCCTTTCTGTGTGTTAAACCTCCACCTAGTGCCTGATCCCGACCCTCCTCATGATGTTGGGGCCATCTCCAACTTGGCTTCCAATACATTATCTGATCGTGTGGTTGCTATGGAAGGCATACACCTTTTACTACTACGGCGATGTAGCTGAACGCCTGTCTTTATATCCAAATTCAGAGTGTCATGCTACGTGTTTCTCGTTTACTTTGATGTTTTATTTGTCTGGATATTGGTTGTTTTTGACGTATTACCAGGCATCTGAGAGGCATCATCGCGGTGATTTGACAATCTTTTGCTCTAAGTCAGGGTCCTTTACTTTCTCAAAGCCTACGTAAACACCTTCCCTCTCCGCCGCAGTTCGTCTTATAGAGATGTAAGCCTGGCCTACTAACACCATAAGTAGCTCCTTGTTTTGTTGCGCTATGCCGATGACATATTGAATGCTAAAAACATACTAACCTATCTTTCTCCAGGATAAATTCAGAAGCACGTCCCGTAGTTTTCAAACTAAGTCCCAAAACTTTTGTTTTATTTGTGCGTCGCGATTAGCCAACCTGATTGGGTTGGTGGATTGTTCTTTTCTGTTTTTAGAAGACCAAAAAGGCATATCCTATGCTGACGGCAGGTGTGTTAGTGAACTAAGTTATTGTGAGCGTACATCCGCCGGTATACAATAATGCTTGCTGTTTCTCCAAATCTTAAGTTTGGCATTATTCAGACAGGTACCACTAGGGTGTACGACTGTCGCATCAAAGTCTCCTAACCCGCGTCAAGTAAATGGAACCATTATTGCGCTGGAAATGAATGCAGTGTCCTTCAGAAAAAATCCTTGTTTGTTCTTTCCCTATCATATGGAGCTATATTTTACTACCAACCGCCGCTTCAAAAACACACTTTAGAATCTCTTTGTGTGTCTATGACAGCATGGTCCTCTCCGGCTTCTCGGGATGAAAGAACCAGCATGGCAACACGGCCGATACACCTAAATTCCCTATCGTTTCCACTGGCGGTTCTCCCAAAATATTTAGACATGTATTCAAGAAATAAAAACAGGCAGGCTTAACAGAAAAAAAAAAAAATTTCTCTCGGTCTAAGTTCTGTACTCTTCAACGTCCAGTCTTGTACCAGATTGAAAACGTGGAATCTTGTATAACAGGTGAAAGGACGGAGGGTGCTTTTTTTCTTCAATAAGGGGGTCGAGGTAGGGGAAAATTTCATATTCTGATATGGTCAGTCTTGCTTATGCGGGGGTGATCATGGAAGAGAGAGATGTTTAAGCGCTAATTTTTGTACACTGTTGCTATTAAGGGAGTGAAGCTCGCAGATGAAAAGTCAGGAGCTGAGATAAAAAAAGAAGTCCCATTTATGCAATTTAGGTTAAAACGATGAGTGAGGACGGACAAGCAAATAATAGGAACGGTGTTTTTTTGTTCTGTCTTTTCTTAAGATACGGAGGCCCAGTTGGTATCGAGTTGGTGCGGGGAGAGGGGGGGAAGAGATCACACCAATCAGGTGTCGTCAAGCTAAAACTGGGGGGCTCTGCATTTGGAACCTTGACGAAACTGCATTTCAGGCTCGGATTGAAAAGTGGTATTGGGTGGGCGGGCGGGGTGCGAGGATGTAGGATTGACAGGGCGCCGCTCTTGGCGTCGAGGTACGTATGGGAACACTGTCGTGCGTGATGTACTAGATGGAAATCAAATGAATACAGCCTACACAAATCAAAACCACAATAGATGTAACAGATGTTTTATGCTGGACGTGCGAATAGGGTTCAACAATGAAATCTGTTACTGTCGTTATTCCAAATGCATCTGTGGGGTCTTTTCTGCTGACAATGTGAAAATGTAATATGTGTCTTTATTGCACGGGTTTGATCTAAAACATCAGAAGCATCCAGTGGAATGGTTTTTCTGCTGTGTATCCTGAGATAGCTCCTTTGCTGAGAACCTCTTCCTGCAGTGCGTTTTGGTAATGGCCTCTCTCCCGTGGACTTCAGGTTGCATCTTCAGCTGGTTCTGACGGTGAACCTTTCACACACTGGGGCAGCTGAAGGGTTTCCTCCCTGTGTGGAACCCTCTGGTGCCTCTTCAGGTCACCAGCCTGGCAAAGCGCATGTGTGTGACACTGTACAGCTAAGGGGTTTCAGCCCTGTGTGGACCATCTGGGTGCCTCTTCCAGGCTGGATGAGTGGGGAGAAACTGGCCCGGCACAGATGGCAGCTGAATGGTTTCTCCCCAGTGTGCATTCTCTGGTGGACCTCCACCTGTTTGGGGAAACTGAAGGCTTTCCCACAGAACGAACACGGGAAGCGTTTCTCTTTGCAARCAGATCTGCTGATAGCYTTACTACTACTGTCATTTGTCAATGGGCTTGTGTAGACATTTAGTGCACAAGCATTGTCTGAGGTCTGGTTTAACAGGAGGAGAGTGTGAGAAGGATGAAGGTCAGGGAGTGTCTGTGTTGTCGCAGGGTCCATGTTCCAGTTGATAGATCCTATAGAAGGCAGGCWGAAGGCAGCACCTGTTAGGGGGTTAACCTGACGCACCAGCAGTCTCTCTGAATCACAACTATAGGAGCAGGAAGGAGCATCGCTAGCCGAGTCTTTGTCTGTTCTCTCCAGCTGAATACAGACARCTCCCTGCAGACCAAATCTAAACTTCGCCCTGGTCTCAGCCAGTCTGTTGTCACGGAGACTAAATTCGGATGTTGTTTTGTGTTCCACTGTCTGTTTCTGGTTGTGGTTAACAGTGTTGTTCSCKAGCCCAGAGTTGAGGACGCTGTTCCATCCACTGACCTCCACTATGTTGTCTCTGGCCRGCTCAGTGATGTTGTCCCCTGGGATCTTGGCTGCACCAGTCTTGGAATCCAAGATGGCCGCCCAGTGTCCTTTGTTAGCCTCCAGCCAACCACCTGCGGGAAGAGGTTACACYTCAGAGAAATCTACATATGGAGTTTAATGGGAAAATAATAGCCAGGCGTATCACTATTCCCATTGAAGATCTATTACTGTATGTAGGCTATATGTATGTATCCCTTACGTTGCTCCCCCATCTTTAGTCCACTCAGCAGATCAATGCTCTCTGGTCTGTCCTCTATTGTCTCCTCTTTGACTAACAGCAGATCAGGCTTCCCTTTCTCCATGTCTACTGACTGTAAGAAATACAGAGTGAGAGGATGTTGAATCAAGACATCTGATATGAGCACCCACCTATGGAGCATCTTGTGATTCGGTAATGAGGGATTGCTATGAGTATTATGCAAACGTGTTAGTCGATTTGATTACTTGACACACTTTAAGGGTTTGATCATTCAAAAGGCATGGTCCGACACTTAAAACAAAATGAATCAATACCTGGGCCTGTATCCACATAGTAAGAGTGCTGATCTAGGATCAGGTCCCCACCAGCCTACATAGTCTTTAAAAGGCAAAACTGATCAGCACTCCTACTCTAAGATACTTTGTGGATATAGGCTCTGACATTATTATTATTATTTTTTAACCTTTATTTAACTAGACAAGTCAGTTAAGAACAAATTCTTATTTACAATGACGGTCTACCCCTGCCAAACCCGGACGACGCTGGGCCAATTGTGCGCCACCTTATGGGACTCCCAATCACAGCCGGATGTGATGCAGCCTGGATTCAAACCCGGAACTGCAGTGAAGCCTCTTGTACTGAGATGCAGTCTTGGACCATCGCGCCACTCGGGAGACCTAATACCATGGGCTCACCTCAGTGAGACTGTGTGTGGTCCTGTGCTGCTCAGCTGGTTCCTCTGTYGGTTCAGGAGGAGGTGTAGTCTGGTTGTCATCTATGACCATGATCCCCTCAGGGTTCCCCAGACCCTCCTCACACCCCTCCTTCACCAGCAGCACCTCCAGACCCTCCTCCTGGAAGAGACAAGTGATACAGATTACACAGACATACACTCCCTCAGGTACATACACACAGATAAACACATTTTCAACATGAAGTGTTTACCCATCCCTACTACATGACTCCTGTACTGTAGTTACAGAATGACTTCATTGTTGTTAAACCCATCATGGTGGACATAAATATGTTGTTGTGGGTAAATATGAGTCAGCTATGATAAGTCAAGTCATCATCCGACAAACCTGACTAAACTATTTTGACGTGTACAGTTGGTGTGTGGGTATATTTAGGAAGTGTATATTAGTTATAAAGCACTGTTGGGTGTATGTAGAATAGGGTGAGATCAGATGTGATGTATACTAAAGAGAGTCTCAATGAAAGTCTTAGAATGAAAGGTCCAATTGTTTTATTAAACAAATACACCATATGAAAAAAATATATCGTCATGAACCGCATTAATTCTCTCATTAAAGTGTTTTGGGAAAATAATTAAGTAATTGAACGGAAATAATGAAGTAGGCATTTGTGAACATGATATGTGACTTGCTTTATCATAATCAGTCCTATGACCCCAAAACACATTTGGAGTGTTATACAGTGCTGGAAAAGGGAGAATGTTAGCTTTCTAATGAGACCATCATGACCAACTCTACTCCAAATTGCAAGAAAATGACATGCCATTACATGCAGAGAATCACCAAGTCATGTTGAGAAAAACAGTCAAAGTTTGCTGTTACTTTTAAAAGACATTTATTAAAATAATAAGCAAATTCATCTGGTCACGTCTTTGACCATCTCCTCGGGGGTAAAAATAAGAATCACGGCTTCCCTTTATTGAACTCGCAAGCCTTTTCAAACCTTGCCCAGCACCATATTTTCCCCTCAACGACTGAAGCACCCGATTGAGGATCCACCATTAATTGTTTGCCTCCTCAAGGTTGCTCGACCTCGACT
>NC_036853.1:47985948-47987844 GCF_002910315.2 Salvelinus sp. IW2-2015
CACTGAAATTAATGACAATAATCTATTTACTATAGATACAAAACAATACATGAAATCCATTGACATGAGGGCCCACTGTTCCTTGATTATCTCCTTATGCTCCGACACACCAACCATTTAATGTACAATCGTCACTATACAGATATAAGTGAGCCTCTGTTACATTGTCTCGCGACCACGTGGCACCGTGTATGGATACACGGTGCAACATGGGACACAATGTGTACAACCCACAACTTTTATATTACATAAAGGTACTGGCCCCCACACCCTCGTTCAAATGAATGGATTTGCGTATTTTCAGCCACACCCTATACATCGACCAGTGTGTATAAAAATACCCCCCCAAGACAACCAAGAGCACCAGCCATGACAATACACTCTATTAGACAACGAGGATTTGGCAGCCTCCAGAGCCAACTGCGCCTTACTCTCGCGCGCGAGATAAGCCACCGGCGCCGAGACTAATATATATAACCAATAGCCAGGAGCATCAGCAGTCCATATAGGAATGTCACACTAAGTTTTCCAAACAACAAGTCACAGGTTCGTCAAAATTTCTGCCCTGCTAGAAAGCGCCCCGGACACTGGCCCAACTGTAAGAGATGCTATGACTTATTGTGAAGTGGAAACGTAGTGGAGAGGGCACAGAGACGAGCGGCATCACCCGGCAGAGAGCGATAGGGCAGCCAGCAAGACCAACACAGAGGAACTCACACACAGAACACCGGCCAAGACAAGTGCTTCAAACCTCAGCTCGTGCTGCCCCATACCGTTGTGCAGGAAACGTCACTTAACTAAGTTCCAATTGACCTCTCTGCGGAAAAAACATCAGCATGAGATATAACCAGCTGTTCGTTGGAATTGTAGCCTCTACACAGGATCGAAAATGGGCTTGTGTCCCCACACGTACGTGGCCGGAAAGACCAAACAAATGCCGACGACCAACCCAGAACAATGCAGGCGGACCGCCACACCTAGTATTAACCTCGTAAAACGATACACCACGAATGCAACGCACACCACACACGTCGTCTGCGCACAGTATTGCGTGTTGAGTTTACACGCGCTCAGTGAGCTTGTCAGAGTCGCTTATGACGTTGCTCTGTGGCGCAGGGTCAAAAAGTAGTCGGCAATAAYTTAATGCCACGGATCGTCTGAACCAGCTCCCAGCACATCGTTACTATTTTTTTTTTAAATTAATCTAGCGATTTCTCTCTCCCGGGAATCCATCAACGCAGTAGAAAGCTACGCTAGCTAGCTAAGGTGTAGGCAGTAGTGACAGTGTAACTATGTATGATGGGTTTTGAAGTGCAAGAGAGTGTAGCCTGAGGTACACTTTATTTTCCCGAGGATGATACAATACAMTAGCTTTGATTGGGAAAACAGGAAAATCATTCGATTGAATAGCCRATTGTAGTTGATTCAAAATATATAGCTAGCTAGCTTGTAATTCATTCATGATTTCGGAATAGAGGAGGGATTTGATAGTGCATATAAGCTAGTGCCGCGAAAGCCTGGTGTGTTATAAACTATGAAGCTACCATCCACCAAACGGATGGGAAAGTGCTACATTTCATCCTACATTTATAAGATTAAAACTATATTTATACTGAATTTGGCAATAATACAGATAATGAAAGCAGAGACATTGTTTTGTTAAAACTAGATGAAACCCCCAAATAGCAAAAAATATACATTTGGACAAAAACACAATTTATATGCAAATTAGTCATTGCGACTACCGACTGATTATGATAGAGCGCGCCACATATAGCCTACACCAGGGATGGGCAACTGACAGCACCCCCTTTGTCTGTGAATTAACCCCGTAGAGAAAAAAATTCTCTTCAACCCATGGCAAAATGTGTAGAACTGCAGGAAATTAACTCTAAA
>NC_036853.1:47992841-47999595 GCF_002910315.2 Salvelinus sp. IW2-2015
ATACCGCCTACTTTATTTTTTAGAGAGCTGAAGATGATCATGAAAGGTCACACGAGAGACGGGCCCATTGCCTGTACCACTGCGCAAGGAGGAAAGTTATGAATGGAGGTAAATGTGAACCAAGCAGTAAGTGGTTTTGAAAAACTTGCTCAAATGACGAGAAGGTAACGCTAACTCAGATACACCAAGCGAGCAAAAAATCGCAAAATATTAAGCATACGATAAGTCGCACAAAATAAGTCACAGATGCCAATTATAGTATGATCTATGTACAGGAAATAAAATGAAAAGAATAGAAATGTTTATGTTCATTACGTTGTCAACCAGCAATTAGAAATGCAGACGAATCGAGTATAGAATTTCATTGCATTTTTGTATGGCACAAAATACTAAACCCAATATAAGATATATTTACTAAACTTTAGTCTATCATGAAATATGACCATATGTAATAGGTTAGAATTAACTACGCTAATTTCTAATACAAATGTAATCAATTATGTGTAATGAAACACAGTAATTGTGGGAAATGAGGGGAGTTATACATCTGCTCGTGGATACAGTTTATTAGCTCACCATAGATTCCATCACTGCATGTACATTAACTTACTGCTTTTAGTAATGTCAAGTAAGGCTAACTTTGAACTAGCAAATGATTATGATGAATCCATCAATCTCAATGTTTACAAACTCGAATATTATACTGTGATGAACAATTAAGTGAATACGGAGTGCTATTCGTAACTGTCAAAAGGTAGGTCAGAAAATGACATAAGAGCAATTTCCATATCATATTCAGAGTTTTAACCATGTCATAAACTGCATTCTTTATATAAAGGGGCAGGTGGGTTATTGAGATTTTGACAGGCTGCTTATTTCAACTTGCATATATGAAATCAGTTTATTTACAGCTCATTATTGTCAACTAAGATTTAGAGTAAGCTGAGAAAGTATTTTGCAAGTGGTCAGGGAGTATAGAACTCTCAATCATGTGGTAAGTGGTTAATGGCAACTACTAGTTGTTGATAGTTTAAAAATACTTGGACAATGTTTTCAAATCTTGGCGTACTAACATCAAAAGATTCAAGACAGAAAAATGTTAAGAATCTTTAACGGGATATATGTTGGTTTAGTTACAGCTGGTTAGCTGGCTGCGCGCATTTTTCACCACAGCTTTTGTTTCACTTCACAACATTTGCATAGTTTTTACACCAGTGCGTTGGCTCGGATAAGGTTATCATGTCACACATTTTCTATTAGCCAGGTTAACAATGAGCAGTTATTTTTATTTCTACCGTGACTTACTAGACAAAAAGCCAAAATAACGCTAAGGCACAATGTTTGACAGTCTGGTTGCCATCAACATGGCAGCCCATCCATGAGTAGGTCAGCCAGAGTTCTGGCATAAGTGTCCACAAAATTGGAGTGTCTGCTTCCTTAGACTGACTGGTCGAACAAGTTAATGAAAAAGGAAACAATTTATACGTTCCCAATTAACTCAAACACAGCATATCAGACCTGCGGTATTCACAAGAAGTAAAAAGACATACCCCAATAAAATGTATCCAAATTGGGGCCCACTAAGCATTATCCCCCCCTCCCTGAGGTGCATGTGACTCTTAGTGATCAAGTCTCAGGTGTGAATGTGGAAGCAGTTGTGATATAACATCTGGTGTCATCGGGTCCACCACTCCTTCATAACGATGGTCACTGAAGTCAACATGCACTCTGGCAAAGACCTCGTGGAGTCTGATAAAAAAATAAATTGTGCGCTATATCTGCACATATACTCAAATTATTATATGGCCTGTATATATATATCTATACCACTGGATACTGTTGAGGCTTCAGCACGGTGCGCAATGACCATAATTACGTTTAACTGGACAGTTCCATACTTCAAACAGCCTCGCTTAGATGAAGGCTTGCCATGGCGAATGCAAAATGAAGTTGATACACGTGCGAGCAAAGCGTCAATCCAGAGATGTCTTTGGGAAATAGTAAGCAAGTGAGTGCTATGCCAGCGATGCTGCAAGAAGTTGAAGGGTGGGGGGGGTCAGCCTGTCAGTGCTCAGACCATACCGCGTTCACGCATCAAATTGGGTCTGTCTCAAGGCCTGTCGGCCAAGAAGAAGCCTCTCTAAGATGATGCACAGAAACCCGCAAACATTTGCTCGAAGACAAGGAGACTAATAGAGACACGGATACTGAGTGGAACCATGTCGTGTCTGACGAAGCACCAAAGATGACTTTATTTGTTCAGATTGGTGTCAACGGACATGTGTTGGCGGTCAAACAAGGTGAGAGTAAAAACAGAGGTGTCTGACAGTAACAGATCAACCAAGTAGTTGGGAGTGTATGGTCTGGGCTGCATGAGTCTGCACGGGGACAGTGGGGAGCTACATTATTGAGAACCACGAATGCCAACATTACTGTGACATACTGAAGCAGAGCATGATCCCTCCCTTCGGAGACTGGGCCGCAGGCATACCAACATGAATACGACCCCAAACACTCTCAAGACGAACCACGCGCCTTGCTAAAGGAACTGAGGTAAAGGATGGACTGGCCAAGCAGTCTCCAGAACCAAATGAGCACTGTGGGGCACACTACAAACGGAAGGTGAGGAGTCAAGGTCCTAACGATCCACCAGCGCCGTGAGTCGCATGGAGGAGTGGAAGATGGCTCCAGTGGCAACCTGTGAAGCTGCTGGTGAACTCATGCCAAAGGGTAAAGGCAGTGCTGGAAAATAATGGTGCCACACAATATTGACACTTGGGCCAATTTGGCATTTCAACTAGGGTACTCACTTCTGTTGCCAAGCGGTTTAGACATTAATGTTGTGTTGATTTTTTGAGGGCGACATGGATACTTGTCGTGAATCTCTTCTCACACTGGGGGCAACTGTAGGGTTTCTCACCCGTGTGGACCCTATGGTGCCTCTTCAGGTCACCAGCTTGGGCGAAGAGCATGTGACACTGGGTACAGCTGAAGGGTTTCACCCCTGTGTGAACSCTCTGGTGCCTCTTCAGAGTGCCAGCCTGGGCAAAGCGCATGTGACACTGGGTACAGCTGAAGGGTTTCACCCCTGTGTGGATCCTTTGGTGGACCTCCACATTCTGGAGGCAGCTGAAGCCTTTGTTACAGAACATGCAGAGGAACCGTTTCTCTTTACCATTGCCTGATGTGGCTCCCCCTCCCTGAGTCTGGGCTCTAGCCCTGTCGTTTGAGTTCAATACCTGATCGAAAAGGACACGGCTGTGTAAATCGGAAGGCCCCATCAATGTGGACACTGGGTCACAATCCCTGAACGTGTGTAAAGGGGAGTGGCTCGTGACATTTAGATTTGTCTCTAAGCTTTCCCTGTAATCTAAGACATCTCTGCTCTGTGAGTTTCCGTCTCCTAGGTGACTATTTCCATTCCATGTGGGAGGAACGTCGCCCTCCACTTTCACAGTCACTTCATCTACGACCAGACTCTCCCCTTTCTTATCTAGGCACCCTTCAGAGTATACACTACCACTARTGTYCTGGTTCCAGTCCCCTCTAGACAGATCAGTTTGTGTCTCGAAACCCAAGGATATGTWGCCAGGGTCCATCTCTGTAGCGTAAGAACAAGATGAATCATCACCYCCAGTGTCTAAAGCGMTACCATCACCATCCCCACGGGAATTAACCGTTCTCTGGCTCTGGTGAAATACTGGTAAGTACTCTGAGCCGGGAGCAGGAAGACAGCCCAGTCTCCCCGGCCCCAGTCTCTTTGGGTCTGATCTGTGGTCAGATCCTGTTTGTAAGAGACTGTGTGTTACAGTTAAAGTCTTGGTGTTTGTCTCTGACTTGAGGATGGTGTTCGGCATTCCACTGACCTCCGTGATGCTGTGACGGGTCCTTGGCTGTGCTTGGGCGGTGGTGGGGTCCTCTCTGGCTACAGAGGGCGTGTCAGCCGTTCCAGTCTGGATGTCTCTGCTGTGCRGTGGGTCCTCCTCTCCTTCAGACCTCTCTAGCTTGACAGCAGGACCTTCAGCCTCTGCAGACTGACACAAGAAGAGAGGAGMTTATTACCGGTACATTAGTTGAATTGGATAACAATGTGAAGTCTCACAAAGCTCACCTATGGCAGATAAATMAGGATATACTGTACATGTAAGCAAGTGAGGGGAGCGTTCTGAAATAAACMGGCCACATTTGATTTACAAYGTAACATATTTTTTATGCAACACTYTTACACTAACCTCTATCATGATAACGTGCTGGGTTGAGGTTCCACTCCCCTCATCAACAGTGATTGGTTGGTCATCTCTCCATTCATTGTGTCCCGCTGGCTTCACAAAGGTCCTGTAGCCTCCAGTGAGATGTCCTTCACCTGACAGAGTGATTGGGTATGGGAGCGAAAGCGTGGTTAGGTTAGCCTACTGTCAATGCTCAACTATCAGTGCTTTACCGGAGCTGTAGAAAGGCACATCAAATGTTTCTACTGCTTGAATCCTGTTCCTCTTAGAGAATTTAGCTCAAAAGTGTGTGAATCCATATGTACACAAACACACACACATACCGTATTATATTTATTTATATACTAATAGTCCAGTTACTCATTGTTGGTGCAGTACTGTTATATATATTATATATATATATTTTTATATATATATATTAATATTATATTATTTTATTATATTATATATATAGTATATATATAAACGAGTACCTGCACCCAAAATGGTACTGGACCTATTTATGTCAAGCCTGTTCACGGTAGTATTGTACACTATTGGACACTGTGCTCATAGTAAAAGTTTGTTAAGGGTAACACTTTTCATCTTTTAATATCTATCTTATTGATTTCTGTATTATGTTCCTGTTCCATTTGTTTTTATTTAGCTATAATCAAAACAGAAAATGTAGTACTCAGAATCTGTATGATATAGATATTTTTCTTTGTGCAAAAGTTTAGTCTGCGTCCGTTGTTTAGTAACATTTACTCTCTTGTTCATCTATGGAGCACAGGTAGTGGAATAGTAGCGCTACAGAGACAGCAACCAAGGCTACAGACTGCTAGCTGTAAGTAAATAATTCTAATCAGCGGAGTTACTGCATACGCATAACTGCTCCGTGGTTGCCATGGCGCGTGAGTTACTCAGTCGATTCACGTAATAAGGAATTTCCCTCACGCACGCCCACAAATCTGAGAAAACAACATTACTTTACCCATTCACTATTACTGTAACAGAAGACAAACTTCGTTAGTCGATTTTTGTTATATCAGAATAACAACATGGCAGAAAGCTGCTGTTACTTGTTCCATGACATGTAAAGGCAAAATCTGCACTTACGGCGCCCGTAGGAAAATGGCTGCGAAAGAGCCCTGTGCTTCGGCTATTCGGCGTTGATGTGCGAGCCCCGGTGTTTCAATGTACTTTACACGTAGTAGCTATGTGTGTGGAATGCATTCTCACCTGTTAAGCCTTAACTTGTTTAGTATAGTGCCATTGTAACTTCATCATACTTGTAGCTGATAGTCCTGTTAGGTTTGTGTTTATTGCCACTTACCCATACACATCACGTGATTGAATATTTAGACTGTTGGCCGCGGCTCTGGGTGCTGTGTGGAGAGTAATGTTGCCATATAGAGTGCTGGGAGCTGTGGTAAGCTTGAGCCCTGAGAACAGGTGTGCTTTCTAGCAGGCTGCAAGTGGCTCAAACAATGTTATACAGACTATCTTGCTCAGTCCTGGCTGCGTGTGTGGAGCGTTAATCTACACGCACAGCGCGGACCCAAGGACGCTCCTTGTGTTTTGAAAAAGGTCAGGTTTTTGCTGTGGTCAATGGGGTACCTACAAGTGCCTTTAAGCAGCATTTTTACTATCCCTTGATACTTTTTTCACATGTGTGTTAACAACCTGTATTTAAAATTGATACAAACTGTCGTTGTTTTTGGTCACTAGCCTACACACTGTGCCCATTAATGTTACATTGGAATTGTGTTTTTCTTTATTTTTTTTTTAAAAACTAATTCAATTCAAATTGCAAGCTGGAAATGTCTTGAGTCAATGTATTTCAACCCCTTTTATGGCAGCCTAAATAAGTTAAGGGGAGTAAATATTGACTTAACAAGTCCATTGATTGCTAATCACTTTGTGTGCCATAGTAGTATTTAACTTGATTATTTGATGATTACCTTATTTTTTCGTCCATAATATTATCTGTAAGGTCTCCCTCAGTCGACAGTTAGAATTTCAACACAGATTCAACCACATAGACCGGGGTTTCCAATGCTCGCTAAGAGCACCTAATTAGCTGTAGATAGGTCTAAACATTTAAAAGCAAACACTTGAATATCTCTCTTGCTTCAGTTTAGTGCTACGGGCTTCCCACTCGCTCTTTCGGTTATCTGTCTGGTCTAGAGCCAGTTTCGCTATTTCTTGAATCGGATTTTAGTAGTACACAGCGTTTTTACAAGATCTTCGGTCTTCGGCATTTCTCGCATGGAATAGCTTAATGTCTTCTCAGGACAAGAAATTGAGTACTGACAGTTTCAGAAAATAAACTATTTGTTTTGGAATTTTAGAGCCTGATCGCCCACAAATTCTGATGCTCCAGATACTGCACATAGGTCTAAAGAGGCCAGTTTTGTTTGTTCTTTCAATCGAGAACAACAGTTGTCAGCTGTAGCTAGAAAGTTAGCTACATGAGGGTCTTTGCTTAATGAATATTGCCTTTTGAGATATTGATAAACTTGCGATTATGTACACCAGTTTGT
>NC_036853.1:47999620-48005667 GCF_002910315.2 Salvelinus sp. IW2-2015
ACTTGTTTAGTATAGTCCATTTGTAACTTCACTCACTACTTGTAGCTGTATAGTACTGTTAGGATTTGTGTTTATTGCACTATAACCCAATACTACATCACGTGATTGAATATTAGCAACTGATGGTCTGGGTGTGTGTGCTGGAAGTAACAGTTAGCCCCAGATAAGTGTGCTGGGAAGCTGTGGTTAGCCTTGAGCGAGAACAGTGTGCTTTCTATGCAGGTGCAAGTGGCTCAAACAATGTTACAGAGCTATCTGACCTCAGTCTCTAGGGTGTGGGAGCGTAATCTACACAGCAACAGCGCCGGACACCAAGGAACGCCAAGAGGCTGGGACCAGTCTGAGCGCCGGCGATAGGCTGAGCAAAGTTTAAACCACGCTCAGCCTCTACTGTGATAGGCCAACAGACGGGTTGGAACTACGTTATCACCGTATAAGAACAGCTGTTTACTTACATCCTGCCAGTTCCCTGTTCTACCCTGCGAGGTGTTACAGTGAACCCGTATATACGAAAATTCCATTTACCATTTATCGCTTGAGTTTAATAAAAATATTTAAAGTATATTCAGTGACTCTGAATCACATTTTGTCCTGATACCAGATTGAATTGACGCAAATCCCTTATAGTACATTGTTTTGTGTTGTTGGTCTTGGCTAGCTTAATGTTCCGGTCGGTAACTAGCTAGCACTCACTCCACTCACGTGGCTGCAAGCGCCGCCATGAAAAGGGGCATGAGGGAATCCCTACAACATTACGTAGTGAGAACCCTCTGAAGCAGGCAATGCTAAAAATGATTTTTTTTAAATGCACTTTTCTTTAATGTAGTTTTGTAATTTACTAAAACAGCAGACAAGAAAATTGTGTTTGAAAAAGGTCAGATTTTTGCTGTGAGTCAATGGGGTAACCTACAAGTGCCTTAAGCAAGCATTCACATCCCTTGACTTTTTTCACATTGTTACAACCTGTATTTAAAATTGAT
This sequence comes from Salvelinus sp. IW2-2015, assembly GCF_002910315.2. NCBI lineage: Eukaryota > Metazoa > Chordata > Actinopteri > Salmoniformes > Salmonidae > Salvelinus > Salvelinus sp. IW2-2015. The sequence continues at coordinate 48,000,601 of NC_036853.1, forward strand.
AAAATTTAGTTTTTTTGGTCACTAGCCTACACAGAGTGTCCCATAATGTTAAATTGGAATTATGTTTTTTAATTCAAATTAAAAGCTGAAATGTCTTGAGTCAATGTATTCAACCCCTTTTATGGCAAGCCTAAATAAGTTCAGGAGTAAATATTTGCTTAACAAGTCACAATGAGTTGCAAGGACTCACTTTGTGTGCCATAATAGTATTTAACATGATATTTGAATGACTACCTCATCTTTGTACCCATAAAATTATCTGTAAGGTCCCTCAGTCGAACAGTGAATTTCAAACACAGATTCAACCACAAAGACCAGGGGTTTTCCACCTTAATTCACCTTCTGTCAACTCTTAGTGGCTCCCAAGTACCATGTCCTTCTGCTCTAGTGGAGTTCTCTTCCGGGAGGCTCCTTTAGGATAGAATCACATACTAGGTATGCCTTCCCAATGTAGCTGGAGAGAACATGTCTTGTCGTTCCGCACAACCACTATACACAAGTTCTATACCACACATTCGTTATTTATTCACAGACATTTTCACTTTTTCTATTTCTGACATTTACCTTCACTCCTAAACCTTTTGTACTAATAACATATTATCATTAGGCACATTGCACATAATACACTTCAGATAGTATGGATCATAATAGGTATTACACTAAAGCTTAGAGAAGCTTTACCACTATTGAGATGCTGTGCGTTTTCCCTATGTCCATCAATTTGCTACCTTAGTAAATATAAGATAAAGTTTGGTGTCTCAAGATAATAAACTTCCACCAGGTATATGTTATTTATGCCACGCGTGTCCATATCTCTTTACTATAGTGTAGTTCCAAGGCTGTACAGTAACAAGATGAATCATCACTCATTACTTCGAGGTAATCCATTTTTTCATATAATTAATCATATATATAGTATATCTCAGTGTCTTACTTATAAAGTACGGATATATATATACCTATATATATATATTATTATAATTATATTATATAGTATATTATATATTAATACGTTGCCAAATAACTGAAGTACTACTAGCCCTATTTATAATGTCATTTATACCTAATCATTACTGGGAATTTATACCGTTCATCTTTTATGGTTCTGGTGTAATGATCTGTGGTGGTGAGAGTGTACTCACTAAGAGCCGGGAGCAGGATATGACTTTAGAGGCACTACCAAGTTCCCTTCACTTACGGAGGACCAGTACCTGCTTAGTGTGCAGAGTACTGAGTCTAGGTGGTCGTAGAATCAAATGTTTTGATTTGTTATGCCAGGGTTAGCTACTGTGTGGTCCTATTCAGTTAAAGCTCGTGGTGTTCATAGGGTTCTCACTGACTGGATGTTTGAGGGATATGAGTAGCTTTACGGTGTTCGGCCTACAATTCAACCACAAACTTCCCAGCCAGTTTTATTCGGCACCCAACTGACTCACTCTGGTCTAGCGGTTGAGGACAATCTCATGGAGGGGTATACAGGACCTTGGTGAGCCAGCGGAACCACCATAAATGGGAGAGATGACAACCAATCCTGTTGACCTCGAGTGGGTGATGACGCTGTGTCAACAACGGGTCCGATTCGGCAGACCCTAGGTGTTTTCGATGATCAGTTGGGTGGAGTCGGTATGGTGGGAGCTCGTGGTTGGGCCATCTTCGAAAAACTTGTTTTGGCCTACATGAGGGTTGCTAGAATTAGTACATGTGGCCCCGTTAACGCTAGTTTACTGTTTGATTAGGTTCTCATAGCATGTACTAGCGTGGGTCCTCTCTCCTTCAGACCTCTCTAGCTTGACAGCAGGACCTTCAGCCTCTGCAGACTGACACAAGAAGAGAGGTTTATTACCGTACATTAGTTGAATGGGATAACAATGTGAGTCTCACAAAGCTCACCTATGGCAGATAAATGAGGATATACTGTACATGTAAGCAAGTGAGGGGAGCGTTCTGAAATAAACTGGCCACATTTGATTTACAAAGTAACATATTTTTTATGCAACACTGTTACACTAACCTCTATCATGATAACGTGCTTGGGTTGAGGTTCCACTCCCTCATCACCAAGTGATTGGTTGGTCATCTCTCCATTCATTTGTCCCGCTGGCTTCACAAAGGTCCTGTAGCCTCCAGTGAGATGTCCTTCACCTGACAAGTGATTGGGCGAAAAGCGGTGGTTAGTTAGCTACTGTCAATGCTCAACATCAGTGCTTGACCGGAGCTGAGAACCGGCACATCAAATTTTCTACTGCTTGAACTCCTGTTCCTCTTATAGAATATTAGCTCAAAAGTGTTGGGAAATCCTGTACACACACACCACACACATACACATATATATATATATATATTATACTTAAATAGTCCAGTACTCTCATTTTGGGTGCAGGTACTGTTATATATTAGTTATATTAATATATATATAATATATAATATATATATATATATATATATATATATATAATATATATATAATATATATATAAAACAGTACCTGCACCAAAATGAGTACTGGACCTATTTAAGTCAAGCACTGTCCAACGGTATATTGTACACTATGACACTGTCTACAATTAGTAAGGATGTAAGGTAAACACTTCCATAACTTCTTAATATACTATTTATTGATTTCTGTATTATGTTCCATGTATCATATTGTTTTCATTTAGTAAATAACAGAAATGTAGTAAATCAAGAACTGGTTAGAATATGATATTGTTTTCTTTGTGCAGAGAGTTAGTCTGCGTACCAGTTGTTTTAGCTAACATTACATCTCCTTGTCACATCTATGGAGCACAAGGAGTGGAATTAGTAGCTGAACAGAGACAGCAACCAGCTACAAGATAGCTAGCTAGCTAAGTAAATAAATCTAATCAGGGAGTTACTGCATACGCATACTGCTCCGTGGTTGCCATGGCGCTGTGAGGTATACTCAAAGTCGATATTCACGTTAATAAGGAATTCCCCTCGACCACGCCAAAACAAATCTGAGAAAACAAACATTATTTCCCATTCACCTTTACTGTAAAAGAGACAACTTCGTAGTCGATTTTTTTGTTATACAGAAATAACAAAACATGCAGAAAAGCTGCTGTATTGTTCAATGCCACATGTAAACAGGTCAAAAATCTGACCTACGGATCGCCACGTAGGAAAATAAGAGCCTGCGAAAAGAGCCCTGTGGCTTCAGGCTATTCGCGTGGGAAATGTGGAGACCCGGTGTTCAGTAGGTTACACGTAGTAGCTATGTGTGTGGAAAACATTTCATCACATGTAACCATTTAACTTGTTTAGTATAGTCCATTTGTAACTTCACTCACTACTTGTAGCTGTATAGTACTGTTAGGATTTGTGTTTATTGCACTATAACCCAATCTACATCACGTGATTGATATAGCAACTGTTGGCCTGGGCGTCTGGTGTCTGTGCTGGAAGTAACAGTTAGCCCCAGATAAGATGCTGGGAAGCTGTGGTTTAGCCTTGAGCGAGAACAGTGTGTGCTTTCTATGCAGGTGCAAGGTGGCCTCAAACAATGTTACAGAGCTATCCTGACCTCAGTCTCTGGGGTGGGGGACGTAATCTACACAGCAACAGCGCCGGACACCAAGAGCGCTCCTTGTGTTTGAAAAGGTCAGGTTTTTGCTGTGAGTCAATGGGGTAACCTACAAGTGCCTTATTAAGCAAGATTTACATCCTTGACTTTTTCACATTGTGTTACAACCTGTATTTAAAATTGATAAAATGTCGTTTTTGGGTCACTAGCCTACACACAGTGTCCCATTAATGTTACATTGGAATTGTGTTTTCTTATTTTTTTATAAAAACAAATTAATTCAAATTAAAGCTGAAATGTCTTGAGTCAATGTATTCAACCCCTTTTATTGGCAAGCCTAAATAAGTAAGGAGTAAATATTTGCTTAACAAGTCACAATGAGTTGCAAGGAACTCACTTTGTGTGCCATAATAGTATTTAAACATGGATTTTTGAATGACTACCTCATTTTGTACCCATAAAATTATCTGTAAGGTCCCTCAGTCGACAGTGAATTTCAAACACAGATTCAACCACAAAGACCGGGGTTTTCCAATGCCTCGCTAAGAGAGCCTATTGGTAGATAGGTAAACATTTAAAAAAGCAAACATTGAATATCTCTCTTGCTCAGTTGTGCACCGGGGCCTCCACTCCTCTTTTTCTATCTGGTTTAGAGCCAGTTTGCGCTATTCTGTGAAGGGAGTAGTACACAGCGTTTTACAAGATCTTCAGTTTCTTGGCATTTCTCGCATGGAATAGCCTTCATTTTCTCAGAACAAGAATAGACTGACAAGTTTCAGAATAAAATTATTTGTTTCTGGAATTTTGAGCCTGTAATCGAACCCAACAAATGCTGATGCTCCAGATACTCAACTAGTCTAAAGAAGGCCAGTTTTTATTGCTTCTTTAATCAGAACAACAGTTGTCAGCTGTGCTAACATAATAGCTAAAGGGTTTTCTAATGATCAATTAGCCTTTTGAAATGATAACTTGGATTAGCTAACACAACGTGCCATTGGAACACAGGAGTGATGGTTGCTGATAATGGGCCTCTGTACGCCTATGTAGATATTCCATTTAAAAAATCTGCCGTTTCCAGCTACAATAGTCATTTACAACATTAACAATGTCTACACTGTATTTCTGATCAATTTGATGTTATTTTAATGGACAAAAAATGTGCTTTTCTTTCAAAAACAAGGACATTTCTAAGTGACCCCAAACTTTTGAACTGTAGTGTACCTAGAAAGACCCACAGCTGTAATCGCGACCAAAGGTGACTCAGAGGTGTGAATACTTATGTAAATTAGAAATGTTCTATTTCATTATCAAATAAATTAGCAAAACATTTAAAGAACATGTTTTCACTTTATCATTACTGGGTATTGTGTGTAGATGGTTGAGAGTAATTAAAATCAATGTTGAATCCAGCCTGTAACACAACAAATTGTGGAATAAGTCAAAGGGTTTGAATACTTTTGAAGGCACTGTAGGTAACCATTCCAACTGAGACCATCTAGGCAGAGATCTCTCTAAATATAGTA
>NC_036853.1:48005692-48009736 GCF_002910315.2 Salvelinus sp. IW2-2015
AATATAGTATTGTTTAAGTGTTTTTTTTTTTATTGCATTTCTTATCAACTTTTGGTTTTGATAATGTGTTGATAAATGAACTGAAATATCTGGTGGTAACCCACAGAATTGCAGAACTGATTATGGCAAGTCAGTTTATATTTGGCAAGTCAGTTTATATTTGTCTTGGCTTGCTAGCTCGTTGATATGATTTGAATGATGCAGCAACACCAGATCAACAGCATCGCTTTTTGGCCCCCTGCCCCAATTCCTAGCCGTGTGAGGGGATGCAGAGGCTCCCTTTTGTAGAGGGTGTGGTGGTCTTACTGGCGCTTTTACAGTCACCGAACCATCACCCAGGTGGGTGCTACATTTCAGTGGTGGATGATCCAGCCTACCTACTAAGGAGGAGCTGTGACAATTGAAGACGAGGTGCCAGATGWAGAGCTCCGTGGCCTGTCTGTCAATGTCTCTACCTCGCTGCCCAGCCTGGCTGTACTACCTACAGTACAGTAAATCCGGAAAGTATTCAGACCCCTTGACTTTTTCCACATTTTGTTACTTTACAGACATTCTAGAATAGTATTTTCCTCATCAATCTACACACAATACCCCATAATGACAGAGCAAAAATAGGTTTAGGGAAATTTTAGCAAATATATTAAAAATAACTGAAATATTACAACATAAGTATTCAGACCCTTTACTCAGTACTTTGAAGCACCTTTGGCAGTGATTAGAGCCTTGAGTCTTCTTGGGTATGACACTACAACCTTGGCACACCTGTATTTGCGGAGTTTCTCCCATTCTTCTCCGCAGATCCTCAAGATCTGTCAGGTTGGATGGGGAGCATCCCTGCACAGCTATTTTCAGGTCTCTCCAGAGTTGTTCGATCGGGTTTAAGTCCGGGCTCTGGCTGGGCCACTCAAGGTCATTCAGACTTGTCCCGAAGCAACTCCTGCGTTGTCTTGGCTGAGTTTTTAGGGTCGTTGTCCTGTTGGAAGGTGAACCTTCGCCCCCAGTCTGAGGTCCTGAACGCTTTGGAGCAGGTTTTCATCAAGGATCTCTCTGTACTTTATTCCGTTCATCTTTCCCTCGATCCTGACGAGTCTCCCAGTGCCTGCCGCTGAAAAACATCCCCACTGCATGATGCTGCCACCACCATGCTTCACCGTAGGGAGGGTGCCAGGTTTCCTCCAGAAGTGACGCTTGGCATTCAGGCCAAAGAGTTCAATCTTGGTTTCATCAGACCAGAGAATCTTGTTTCTCATGATCTGAGAGACTTTAGGTGCCTTTTAGAAAACGCCAAGCAGGCTGTCATGTGCCTTTTACTGAGTGGCTTCCATTTGGCCACTCAGTAACCATAAAGGCCTGATTGGTGGAGTGCTGCAGAGATGGTTGTCCTTCTGGGAGGTTCTCCCATCTCCACAGAGGAACTGTGGAGCTTTGTCCAGGAATTGCGTTCTGTCACTCCCTGACCAGCCTTTCTCCCCGATGCCAGTTGGCCGGGTGGTGAGCTCTAGGAAGGTCTTGGTGGTTCCAAACTTCTTCCATTTAAAATGAGTGGAGCCACGTGTCCTGGGACCCTTCAACGCTGCATAATTATTTGGCACCCTTCCTCACATCTGTGTCTTGACACAACCTGTCTTGGGGCTCTACGGACAAATTCCTTCGACCTCATGGCTTGGTTTTTGCTCTGACTCGCACTGTCAAATGTGGTACCTTATAAACAAGTGTGTGCCTCCAAATCCATTGAATTTACCACAGGTAACTCCAATCAAATTGTAGAAACATCTCAAGTGACCATTGAAAACAGGAAACACCTGAGCTCAATGTCGAGTCTCATAGCAAAGGGTCTGAATACTTATGTAAATAAGGTATCTGTTCATTTTTACACATTAGCAAAAATATGAAAAAACAGTTTTCACTAATCAACAACGTGAGACCATCGCCCAAGAACTGCCAGATCCCTACATTTGTTTTGTTCAATTGTTTTTTTTTTTAAAGCGACTGTTCATTCTACTTGTAATTAAAAGCGCTATATACACCTAATTCTGGTAACACATCTGAACATATGTGGCATGGGTCGGAAAGGGTGACCACGCACTGACGTTCAACGCCTATGAACCTGTAATGGCCGTGCATCCTCGTCCTTCGTCTAAATGTACCTCTTGCCATTCCTTTGTATCGGTCGAGGATCTTGACACTACTGGGGCGACTYGCGAGGACGCGCTCTCGCGCTGTCCTTTCTGCGCGCTCCCGTYCCACCTTCGATTCCAGTAGTTTTCTCCGCAATGRCCTGTTTTCTTTCTGGCTTTGAGTTATTTCCAAACGAAACACTGCATAGTCGTCGTCTACGAGTTTACAGATCTCTGCCACMGCTGCATTCGCTAGKACCTCCATGATGGAGGCTATTTGAGTGRGAAAAATCATACAGTTAGCCATTGTTGGCTAACTTTAGCAGCTAGCTAGTTAGCTATCAAACAAATCCTGTCTCCAACTCGAACTAAACACAACATGGGATGYTGATGTGCAGTTAAATTAATCATATTTTGAGTTCCAGGACGTTAAAACGTCTAAATAAAAACGCTAACGTGGAAGTTGTTCTTCGTCATGATTCTCTTCCGTTTACTTCTTGTCCGTTTCCTTCAGACTACACGCTGTACTGCGTATTATTGCCATTCTCTGGCTGGAGTGTGAAACACACAGTTAAATATCTAATAGCCTCACACCCATTGGTGCAGGCCCGGTGGACTAGATAATCCAATATATACAAAAGTATGTGGACACGCCTTCAAATGAGTGGATTCTGCTATTTCAGCCACACCCATTGCTGACAGGTGTATAAAATCGAGCACAKTGCCATGCAATCTCCATAGACAAACATTGGCAGTAGAATGCCCTTACTYAAGAGCTCAGTAACTTTCAATGTGGCACCATCCTGGGATTCTACCTTTCCAACAAGTCAGTTCATCAAATTTCTGCCCTACTAGAGCTGCCCAAGTCAACTGTAAGTGCTTTTATTGTGAAATGGAAACATCTAGGAGCAACAGCGGCTCAGCCGCGAAGTAGTAGGCCACACAAGCTCACAGAACGGGACCGCCGAGTGCTGAAGCGCGTAGCTGGAGTGCTGAAGCGCGTAGCTGGAGTGATGAATCACGCTTCACCATCTTGCAGTCTGATGGACAAATCTGGGTTTGGTGGATGCCAGGAGAACGCTACCTGCCCCAATGCGTAGTGCCAACTGTAAAGTTTGGTGGAAGAGGAATAATGGTCTGGGGCTGTTTTTCAAGGTTCAGGCTAGGTCCCTTAGTTCCGGTGAAGGGAAATCTTAACGCTACAGCATAGAATGACATTCWAAATGATTCAYAGCTTCCAACTTTGTTGCAACAGTTTCAGCATGACAATGCCCCCTGTGCATAAAGCGAGGTCCATACAGAAATGGTTTGTCGAGATRGGTGTGGAAGAACTTGACTGGCTTGCACTGAGCCCTGAKCTCAACCCCATCGAAKACCTTTGGGATGATTTGGAARGCCGACTGCAAGCCAGGCATAATCGCCCAACATCAGTSCCCAACCTGACTAATGCTCTTGTGGCTGAATGGAAGCAAGTCCCTGCAACAATGTGCCAACATCTAGTGGAAAGTCTTCCCAGAAGAGAYSAGYCTGTTATAGGGGGGACCAAAACTAATATTATGTCCATGATTTTGGAATGAGATGTTCGACGAGCAGGCGTCCACATACTTTTAGTCATGTAGTGTAGTTACAAGCAAAAATGTGGTTACACCCAATTCAGCCAGCTCACAGAAAAATATCCTGCTACCCTRAGAATAGCACTTGCAATATAACAGGACATGCATTACAGTCTCTACCTCCCCACATTCCTTATACTTCCCATCTGGGTGTTTCKCCACTAACAATAACCCACTTCCCAATCCATAATGATCCAATCTCAGCCTTGTCAACAGCACCCCATCCCTCCTTTCACTCCCCAGATACTTACTGATCTTCCTCCTGGGTCTACCCCTCTGCTATGATGCTCCTACATTCCATCCCCTCTAACGAG
>NC_036853.1:48014816-48026155 GCF_002910315.2 Salvelinus sp. IW2-2015
GACGTCGCTATGTGCAGGATTGCTGAGAAATGAGAGTCAGTAAGAGATTATCTGTGCCTTGACTTGTTATATTTCATCACTGAAAATGTCTGTTCACATGCATAGGTTGACCCAAACAGTACAAACATCTTCTGAGCATGACTCCCAATCTTTGGAAAGTTTTGTTCATCGAGAGATGCATAGAACCTCGTCAGTGACATTGTTTTGAATAGTTCTCCAATCACTGCATCAGACTGAAGATCGATAAGCTCAAGTGGCAGGTCAGTGAGAGCGTTATCCACATTGAAGGTGAAAGGAGAGGAAARCAACAGCATGTCATTTTCCAACACTTTGAAATCCTCAAAACAACAAGAAAACMCACCGTTCAAAGCACGCAGTAGCGATGTATACTTCCCCCACTGGTCATCTGATAGGGAACAGACTATTAGTGTCGGAAGGTGGGTGAGATTGTTGGCTTCTACTTGTTGGGTCAGGAGGAGACATTTTCCCTTAAAGGCTTTGACAAGGCTGTACATCTGWTGTGCAAAAAGGCCCTTCCCTTGTTGTCTGGAATTCAGTTAATTCATGAGGGCCATGATGCCCGCGGTGAAGGCAAAATCAGCCAACCATTCTTTATCTTGCAGTTGAGGGAAATCCACATATTTTCCTTTCATTTGCAAAAACTCAGCAATCTCCYAATTCAGGTCCCACACCCTTTTAAGCACCTTCCCCAAACTCAATTTTTTWGTAATTTATTTTTAGTATTCTTTTACCAGATCTAATGTGTTATATTCTCCTACATTCCTTTCACATTTCCACAAACTTCAAAGTGTTTCCTTTCAAATGGTACCAAGAATATGRATATCCTTGCTACAGGCAGTTAGATTTGGGTATGTCATTTTAGGTGAAAATTTAAGAAAGATTTTGCTCTTATGAAGTTTACCACTTTAGTGACTGTATCCGCAACATGGCTCATTTTCAGAACACATTTACAGAGCACCTCCMGATGAGTAATGCAATGCAGGAAAATATTTTTTTGATCTGGGTTCAGCGTAGCTACCTGATCTTGTATCTTTTTCAAAAGGCCAACATGTTTTCCTGTCAAGTTTGGGCACCCATCAGTGGTCACACTGGATAACTTTTAAAAACTCCGCAATGCAGGTGTAGAAGCATGTTGGCTAGGACTAACTCCATAGAAAGGCCAAAACCTAGGAAGAAACCTAGAGAGGAACTAGGCTATGAGAGGTGGCCAGTCCTCTTCTGGCTGTGCCGGGTGGAGGTTATAACAGAACATGGCCAAGATGTTCAAATGTTCATAAATGACCAGCATGGTCAAATAATAATTACACAGAGTAAAATATGTTCGAGGGTGCAACAAGTCAGCACCTCAGGAGTAAATGTCAGTTGGCTTTTCATAGCCGATCATTGAGAGTATCTCTACCGCGCCTGCTGTCTCTAGAGAGTTGAAACAGCAGGTCTGGGACAGTTTGCACGTCCGGTGAACAGGTCAGGGTTCCATAGCCGCAGGCAGAACAGTTGAAACTGGAGCAGCAGCACGGCAAGTGAACTGGGACAGCAAGGAGTCATCATGCCAGGTAGTCCTGAGGCATGGTCCTAGGCTCAGGTCCTCAGAGAGAAAAAGAAAGAAGAGAGAATTAGAGAGAGCATACTTAAATTCACACAGGACACCAGATAAGACAGGAGAAATACTCCAGATATAACAGACTGACCCTAGCTCCCCGACACATAACAACTACTGCAGCATAAATACTAGAGGCTGAGACAGAGAGGGTCAGGAGACACTGTGCCCCATCCGATGATACCCCCAGACAGGCCAAACAGGCAGGATATAACCCCACCCACTTTGCAAAGCACAGCCCCACACCACACTGAGGGATTTTCAACCACCAACATACCATCCTGAGACAATGCCGAGTATAGCCCACAAAGATCTCCGCCACGGCACAACCCAGACAGGAAGACCACGTCAGTGATCAACCCACTCAAGTGACGCACCCCTCCTAGGGACGGCATGGAAGAGCACCAGTAAGCCAGTGACTCAGCCCCTGTAATAGGGTTAGAGGCAGAGAATCCCAGTGGAGAGAGGGGAACCGGCCAGACAGAGACAGCAAGGGCGGTACATTGCTCCAGAGCCTTTCCGTTCACCTTCACACTCCTGGGCCTGACTACACTCAATCATATGACCTACTGAAGAGATGAGTCTTCAGTAAAGACTTAAAGGTTGAGACCGAGTCTGCGTTTCTCACATGGGTAAGCAGACCATTTCAATAAAAATGGAGCTCTATCGGAGAAAAGCCCTGCCTCTAGCTGTTTGCTTAGAAATTCTAGGCACAATTAGGAGGCCTGCGTCTTGTGACCGTAGCGTACGTGTAGGTATGTACGGCAGGACCAAATCGGAAAGATGTGTAGGAGCAAGCCCATGTAATGCTTGTAGGTTAGCAGTTAAACCTTGAAATCAGCCCTTGCCTTAACAGGAGAGCCAGTGTAGGGAGGCTATCTCATGATCTCATCTCATGATAAGCTGTAGACCACACTATCTACCTAGAGAGTTTTCATCTGTATTTTTCGTAGCTGTCTACATACCACCACAGACTGATGCTGGCACTAAGACCGCACTGAATGAGCTGTATTCCGCCATAAGCAAACAGGAAAACGATCACCCAGAGGCGGCGCTCCTACTAGCCGAGGACTTTAATGCAGGGAAACTTAAATCCATCTTACCAAATTTTTATCAGCGTGTTAAATGTGCAAACAGAGGGAAAAAAACTCTGAATCACCTTTACTCCACAGACAGAGACGCATACAAAGCTCTCCCTCACCCTCCAAATCTGACCATATTTCTATCCTCCTGTTCCTGCTTACAAGCAAAAATTAAAACAGGAAGCACTCGTGACTCAATCAATAAAAAAGTGGTCAGGTGAAGCAAATGCTAAGCTACAGGACTCTTTTGCTAGCACAGACCGGAATATGTTCTGGGATTCCTCCGACGCTATTGAGGAGTACACCACATCAGTCATTGGCTTCGTCAATAAGTGCATCGATGACGTCGTCCCCACAGTGACCGTACGTACATACCCCAACCAAAAACCATGGATTACAGGCAACATCCGCACTGAGCCTAAGGCTAGAGCTGCCACTTTCAAGGAGTGGGACTCTAACCCGGAAGCTTATAAGAAATCCCGCTATGCCCTCCGACGAACCATCAAACAGGCAAAGCTTCAATACAGGACTAAGATCGAATTGTACTACACTGGCTCTGACGCTCGTTGGATGTGGTAGGGCTTGTAAACCATTACAGACTACAAAGGGAAGCACAGCRGAGAGCTGCCCAGTGACACGAGCCTACCAGACGAGCTAAACTACTTCTATGCTCGCTTCGAGGCAAATAACACTGAAACATGCATGAGAGGACCAGCTGTTCCGGAAGACTGTGTGATCAGGCTCTCCGCAGCCGACGTGAGTAAGACCTTTAAACAGGTCAACATTCACAAACAGCTCTTTCTTGTTGGTGCAAAGTATTGCTGCAGAGTCAATTAAACATTCTTTAATGAATTCACCCTCGAAATTGTTTAGCAATTTTGTGGGACAGTACATAGCTAGCTCTTGCAATTCCGTCATTTGCTGAATGCAGTTTTGCGAAAAGTCCTTGCTGCTTTTGCAACTGAGAAAGCAACTCTTTTGATGCATTTTTGCGCAACTTCGAGCTAGCTACTATTTGTAACTGTGACGTGTGTGTCAGCCTGTCAGTCACTGTCTGTCCTAGTGCAAATTGTTATTTATACGTGCCTTCAAAATATATGTCCCACAAGCGGTGGGAGTTAAATCATTACACAAAGGCGAGTATTCACTGGGCTCTTAATTTGAATAACAATACGTTTTTCAAAACGTTACAATTGCAAATTCTTTGTGTAATCTGAGCATGATTCCGCGGGCCGTATTGAATCAGGTCGCCGGCRGTATACGGTCCCCGGAACGGCCTTTTCTCAGGCCTGCTCTAGACCCTTTCTTCTTTAAGGTTGCTGCCCCTATCATCGCCAAGCCTATCTCTGACCTTTTTAACCTGTCTCTGCTCTCTGGCGAGGTTCCAGTTGCTTGGAAGGCAGCCACGATTTGTCCTTTATTTAAAGGGGAAGATCAATCTGATCCTAACTGTCATAGGCCAATTTCTATTTTGCCRTGTTGATCAAAAGTGTTGAAAAAATTTGATTGGCTTTCTTGATGTCTATAGTGTTCACTCTAGTATGGAATCTGGTTTCCGCTCTGGTTATGGATGTGTCACTGCAACCTTAAAGGTCCTCAATGATGTCACGCATTGCCCTTGATTCTAAGCAATGTTGTGCTGCTATTTTTATTGACTTGGCCAAAGCTTTTGATATGGTAGACCATTCCATTCTTGTGGGCCGGCTAAGGAGTGTTGGTGTCTCAGAGGTCTTTGGCCTGGTTTGCTAACTACCTCTCTCAAAGAGTGCAGTGTATAAAGTCAGAACATCTGCTGTCTCACTGACACATCACTGCACTCTATACTCCTCTGTAAACTGGTCATCTCTGTTACCCGTCGCAAGACCCCTTGGTTGATGCTTATTTATAAAACCCTCTTAGGCCTCACTCCCCCTATCTGAGATATCTACTGCAGCCCTCATCCTCCACATACAACACCCGTTTGTCAGTCACATCTGTTAAAGGTCCCCAAAGCACACACATCCCTGGGTTGCTCTCTTTTCAGTTCGCTGCAGCTAGCGACTGGAACGAGCTGCAACAAACACTCAAACTGACAGTTTTATCTCAATCTCTTCATTCAAGACTCAATCATGACACTCTTACTGACAGTTGTGGCTGCTTTGCATGATGTATTGTTGTCTCTACCTTTCTGCCCTTTGTGCTGTTGTCTGTGCCCAATAATGTTTGTACCATGTTTTGTGCTTTCTACCATGTTGTGTTGCTACCATGTTGTCATGTTGTGTTCTACCATGCTGTGTTGTCATGTGTTGCTGCCTTGCTATGTTGTCTTAGGTCTGTCTTTATGTAGTGTTTGTGTTGTCTCTCTTGTCGTGATGTGTGTTTTGTCCTATATTTATATGTTATTTATTTTGTTTTTTTTTTTTAATCCCAGCCCCCGTCCCGCAGAGGTCTTTTGCCTTTTGGTAGCCAATAAGAATTTGTTCTACTGACTTGCCTAGTTAAATAAAATAAATAACTTCTGTTTGGTAATTAGAATTGAATCATACAGACTATATTTTAAATATATATAATGAACTATTAATTTAAATGATTTACTACTGTTATATTTGGCTTTATGTCCTGTTTAATTGTCCTATATATATGTTTATTTTTGTCTTTTATTTTAATCCCAGCCCCCGTCCCCCAGAGGTCTTTTGCCTTTTGGTAGGCCAATAAAATTTGTTCTAACTGATTGCTAGTTAAATAAATAAAATAACTTCTGTTTGGTAATTAGAATTGAATCATACAGACTATATTTTAAATATATATAATGAACTATTAATTTAAATATGATTACTAACTGTTGATATTTGGCTTTATGTCCTGTTTAATTGCAGACAGTCAGCAAGTGACAAAAAGAAAGCTTTAGCGAAGGCTGAAAAAATTCTGAGAAAAGGTTTACACCAACCCAGAACTGCCTGAAGTGTACAGAAGGAAGGAGAGAGAGAGGTTAGGGTGGAGAGGTTACAGCAAGAGAATTAGCATATATATATATAGTCTATAGGAAGCCTATGCCCTCATACAGTGTCTAGAGGAAGTCAATACCCAACAGTGTTAGGAAGTCTACACATCACACCACACACACACAATCAGTAAGACATTTAGTTTATACTATAGGATGTCCACACACAGTCTGTAAGCCATTCAGTCCCTTCTATAGCACGCACACACACCAGTAAGCCATTCAGCTCTACTATAGGATGACGTGTCCATAACAGTAAGATTTTCCCCATGTTTTGAGACATGCTCATTTCATGCATGCTTCCTTTCCATTTCCAGATATCAAAAACAAAAGCAAAATTGTAAGATCTGGTGTAACGTTCGTTTTCCTCCTCGTCTGAGGAAACAAGGATCGCACCAAAATGCAGCGTGGGTTGAATACAATAACCCGTTTAATAATAGAAAGACAAAGCACACTTGAAAACTACAAAATAACAACCCGATGTAAACAGAACTGAAATGAGAACTTACAGACAACAAGAAAGCACGAACAGGAACAAACTCACAAACGAAACAGTCCCGTGTGGCACAAACACTGACACAGGAACAATCACCACAAACAAACAGTGTGAACAGCCTACCTTAATATGGTTCTCAATCAAGAGGAAACGTAAAACACCTGCCCCTGATTAGAACCATATCAGGCTAATTGAAAAGAACCACCATAGAACACAGATAACATAGAATGCCCACCCAGCTCAGCGTCCTGACCATACAAACAAAGACCAAAATAAAGGAAATAAGGTCAGGAACGTGACAATCTGACAAAGAAGCAATATGAAAAGAAGAAAAAAACTGTGTCGGGAAAACTCAAAAGGTATTACAGAAGAAAGAAACAGCTAAAAGCCGTATTGGACATAACAGCAAGCCAGGAAGACGATACACTTCAACATGTTCAAGAAGCAAAATGAAGAAGTTATTCAAAATCGTCAAGAAGACGCAGCCTCCCCAGCAGACAGCCATTCTCACCTCAGCAGGTAAATGTCCTGCCATCAACTCAACTCCTAAAGAAGAGCGACATCTCTACAGACACCAGGACCAATGAAGACATCTACCCCAAAGGAATCACCCAAAAAGAGGAACAGAAGAAAGAAAACACTATCAAAATTGAGGTCAAAGTTGCGCTACACAGAAGAGAAGTTGCTGGAGAGCACCAAAGAGATGGTCAACCTAAAGAAAAGACTGAAAAGACTTGAGATGATGGCCAAGAGGAAGCAGGTAATTGTCAACATGGAATGCAGAGAGGTCCAGAATAAAACTACAAAGATAGGTCATCAGAGAACATTACCCAATAACAGCCAGAGAAGACTAATGCGCAAACTTGTTTTGCCGCTTCCTTCATCAGATGAAGTCTCCACTGTAATAAATGGGTAATCCGGAGACATTCAGAAAAAGGGCCAGATATTCCGTAAGAGGCCTTAACGGACACTATGGCAAATCTTCATAGAAGATTTTCTGTCTGAGAATCCAAGGCACAACCTTTCCAAGGCTCAATTCTTTAAACTTAAGCCATTTTGGTTAACATACAATGTTACAAATCCATCACTCTTTATATCATTGATCTTGGCTTCAGAATACAGTTTCTTCTTCTTTTGTTGAGTAAAAGCTTTGTTGAGTATAAGCTTCTATCCTAAATAATGCCATAGATTCTGTTTTTTTTCATAAAAAAGGGCTTCACAGCAAAAAAGAGAAGTATGATGGAACCTTGTAATGGTAAATCTGGGCAACTCTACAAAACTTCTAAAACAAAAATAACCGGGTCAGTCAGCACAGAGTCAATTTTGTATTTAATTTCAACAAAATGGTCATGTACTCATAACTTTTAAGTACAGTACTTTTATTGCAGCAAAAACGATACGTGACATGTATAACAACTTTTCTCACTATGGTAACACTTTACATTTTCTGTAAATCTTGTACCCCTGCTTTGATAAAATCTATTTAAAAATACTTTGGAAAAGGTTCAACATTACATTACACACATCTTCACTACTTCATGTTAAGTAAACATGAATTAAGGCACCATCTGTATCTCACTATAAAACACCCGTATCAACCTAAAGGGACAAGATTGTCACTCTTCATCAGTGAAGCATTTTTACAGACACCATCACACCAACCATCACCATATCGTGAGGACAGACACTGGAGATGAGAAGCAAGTACAAGGAGTGAACATTTAATGAAACACGGACAGGAYCAGAATACGGACAGCGTCTGGACAGGGGAAAACAAAAACGACAATAATGCTGACAGAGGGATCTAACAGAGGAACAGACAGATATAGGAGGGGGAATCAACAAGGTAACAGAGTCCAGCGAGTGCTGATGTGCGTAATGATGGTGACAGGTATGCGTAATGATGGGCAGCCTGGCACCCTCAAACGCCAGAGAGGAGAAGCGGGAGCAGGCGTGACATATCATCTATTTAATCATACTCATTCTTTCCTCAGTTCACCTCATCCAGTTCCCTACTACATCCAAAACCAACAGAATTAACTACAAACAAACTAACTACATGTCACAATACTCTATACATGGGCCCTGTGCATTTTCTGCTGGTGTATCCTGAGGTAGCTCTTCTCTGAGAACCTCTTCCCGCAGTGCGTACAGGTGAAKGGCCTCTCTCCCGTGTGMACCCTCTGGTGCCTCTTCAGGTGACCAGCCTGAGCAAAGCGCGTCTGACACTGGGTACAGCTGAAGGGTTTCACCCCTGTGTGGACCCTCTGGTGCCTCTTCAGGCTGGACGAGTGTGAGAATTTGGCCCGGCACAGGTGGCAGCCAAACGGTTTTTCCCCGGTGTGCATCCTCTGGTGGATCTCRACCTGTTTCGGCAAACGGAAGACTTTCCCACAAAACGAACATGGGAWGRGCTTCTCTTTGCCACCAGATCTGCTGATAGCGTTACTACTACTGTKATTTGMCAATGGGCTTGTGTTGCCATTTAGGGTTGATGCACTGGCATTGTCTGAGGTCTGGTTTAACATTAGGAGAGTGTGAGGAGGATGAAGGCATGGGAGTGTTTGTGTTGTCACAGGGTCCATCTTCCAGTTGATAGATCCTATAGAAGGCAGGCTAAAGGCAGCATCTGTTAGGGGGTCAACCTGAGGTGCCARCCGTCTCTCTGAATCACAACTATAGGAGCAGGAGGGAGCATCGCTAGCCGAGTCTKMGTCTGTTCTCTCCAGCTGCATATGGACACCGCCCTGTCCCTGCAMACCAAATCTACYTCTCGCCCTGGTCTCAGCCAGTCTTTTATGGAGACTAAGTTCGGATGTTATTTTGTGTTCCACTCTCTGTTTCTGGTTGTGGTTAACAGTGTTGTTCCCCAGCCCATAGTTGAGGACGCTGTCCCATCCATTGACCTTCACTATGTCGCCTCTGGTCCTGGCCTGCTCGGTGATGTCYTACCCTGGGCCCTTGGCTGCACCCGTCTGGGTCTGGGAATCCAAGATGGCCGCCCAGTCTCCTTTGTTAGCCTCCAGCCAACCACCTGCAGGAAGAGGTTACAAAATAGATTTTACAAACATGGCAGAGAGAACTTTATTACTTATCTTTTTTTTTGTCAATTACCTGGTCACGGTCATACATMATAATGTGTGTTTATTAGGTACACCCCCCCACGAAAATGGTTTGCTCCTACAGACAGTGATTTACATGGYCGTGGCTTGCTATATTAAGCAGGCAGACATGCATAGATGCATTCAGTTACTGTTTGACTGAACGTTAGAATGGGCAAAACGGGGGCCTCCCCTAGTGGTGCAGCGGTGTAAGGCATTGCATCGCAGTGCTTGTGGCATCACTACAGACCCGGGTTCAATCCCGGGTCAGTAGGTGGCGCACAAGGCAGCGCACAATTGGCTCAGCGCGCTCTAGCGACTTTTTAAGGGGTGGATCAGCTTAATATTGCGGAAAGATTGCTGCTTCCATCAATGTAATTGTCTCTCATTTCCAACCCCATATATTTTGGGGTAAATATATATATATATATATATCCATATCCATATACATACACATACCTATATAGATATACATACTTTTTTAAGAATATACCTTTATTATTGGGCAGGTAGTTAGCCCCCGTGATGCATTGTGCAGACCGCCACTACCCTCTGGAGAGGCTTACGTTGTGGGCGGTGCAGTTGCCGTACCTGGCTGTGATACAGCCCGACAGGATGCTCTCGATTGTGCATCTGTAAAAGTTTGTGAGTGCTTTCGGTGACCAAGCCAAATTTCTTCAGCCTCCTAAGGTTGAAGAGGCGCTATTGTGCCTTCTTCACCACACTGTCTGTGTGGGTGGACCATTTCAGTTTGTCCGTGATGTGCACGCCGAGGAACATAAAAACTTTTCCACCTTCTCCACTACTGTCCCGTCAATGTGGATAGGGGAGTGCTCCCTCTGCTGTTCCTGAGTCCACGATCATCTCCTTTGTTTTGTTGACGTTGAGTGTGAGGTTATTTTCCTGACACCACACTCCGAGGGCCCTCACCTCCTCCCTGTAGGCCGTCTCGTCGTTGTTGGTAATCAAGCCTACCACTGTAGTGTCGTCTGCAAACTTGATGATTGAGTTGGAGGCGTGCATGGCCAGGCAGTCATGGGTGAACAGGGAGTACAGGAGAGGGCTGAGGACGCACCCTTGTGGGGCCGCAGTGTTGAGGATCAGCGGGGTGGAGATGTTGTTTCCTACCCTCATCACCTGGAGGCGGCCCGTCAGAAAGTCCAGGATGCAGTTGCACAGGGCGGGGTCGAGACCCAGGGTGTCGAGCTTAATGACGAGTTTGGAGGGTACTATGGTTAAATGCATTCTTACATAGGTATTCATCTTGTTCAGATGGGTTATGGCAGTGTGATTGCGATTGCGTCGTCTGTGGACCTATTGGGGCGGTGAGCAAATTGGAGTGGGTCTAGGGTATCAGGTAGGGTGGAGGTGATATGATCCTTGACTAGCCTCTCAAAGCTTTTCATGATGACAGAAGTGAGTGCTACGAGGCAATAGTCATTTAGGTCAGTTACCTTAGCTTTCTTGGGAACAGGAACAATGGTGGCCCTCTTGAAACATGTGGGCACAGCAGACTGGGATAGGGATTGATTGAATATGTCCGTAAACACACCAACCAGCCTGCCTTGCGGAGGGAATAGCTACACTGTTTGTATTCGGTCATGTTTCTGGTCGCCTTGCCATGATTAAAAGCAGTGGTTCGCGCTTTCAGTTTTGCGCGAATGCTGCCATCAATCCACGGTTTCTGGTTAGGGAAGGTTTTAATTGTCACAGTGGGTACAACATCACAGATGCACTTGCTAATAAACTCGCTCACCGAGTCAGCGTATACATCAATGTTGTTGTCTGAGGCTATCCGGAAAATATCCCCGTCCACGTGATCGAAGCAATCTTGAAGGGTGGAATCAGATTGGTCGGACCAGCGTTGAACAGACCTGAGCACGTGCGTTTCCTGTTTTAGTTTCTGTCTATAGGCAGGGAGCAACAAAATGGAGTTGTGGTCAGATTTGCCGAAAGGAGGGCAGGGGAGGGCTTTGTATGCATCGCGGAAGTTAGAGTAGCAATGATCCAGAATGCTGCCAGCTCAAGTTGCGCAATCGATATGCTGATAAAATTTAGGGAG
>NC_036853.1:48029370-48034619 GCF_002910315.2 Salvelinus sp. IW2-2015
AATTTCTTGATCACATCTCATCTTGCATTCTCACGTGTCCCGTGTCTGTCGGCCCCTCCAGTTCTACGCTCTGTCCGGTGTGTACGTCTACGGCGATTGGTGGGGGGAAAGAAGGACGCACTTCCATGTTCGTTTTGTGGGAAGTCTTCCGTTTGCCTCTTAGGTGACAGCCTGAGCAAAGCGCGCTCTGACACTGGGTACAGCTGAAGGGTTTCACCCCTGTGTGGACCTCTGGTGCCTCTTCAGGCTGGACGAGTGTGAGAATTTGGCCCGGCACAGGTGGCAGCCAACGGTTTTTCCCGGTGTGCATCCTCTGGTGGATCTACTGTTTCGGCAAACGGAGACTTTCCCACAAACGAACATGGGATGCGCTTCTCTGTACCAGATTCTGCTGATAGCGTTACTACTACTGTAATTTGCAATGGGCTTGTGTTGCCATTTAGGGTTGATGCACTGGCATTGTCTGAGGTCTGGTTTAACATTAGGAGAGTGTGAGGAGGATGAAGGCAGGGGAGTGTTTGTGTTGTCCAGGGTCCATCTTCCAGTTGATAGACTCACTGAGGCAGGCTAAAGGCAGCATCTGTTAGGGGGTCAACCGAGGTGCCACCCTCTCTCTGAATCACAACTATAGAGCAGGAGGGAGCATCGCTAGCCGAGTCTGGTCTGTTCTCTCCAGCTGCTATTGGACACCGCCCTGTCCCGCTGAGACCAAATCTACTCTCGCCCTGGTCTCAGCCAGTCTTTTATGGAGACTAAGTTCGGATGTTATTTTGTGTTCCACTCTCTGTTCTGGTTGTGGTTAACAGTGTTGTTCCCCAGCCCATAGTTGAGGACGCTGTCCCATCCATTGACCTTCATATGTGCCTCTGGTCCTGGCCTGCTCGGTGATGTCGTACCCTGGGCCTTGGCTGCACCCGTCTGGGTCTGGGAATCCAAGATGGCCGCCCAGTCTCCTTTGTTAGCCTCCAGCCAACCACCTGCAGGAAGAGGTTACAAAATAGATTTTACAACATGGCAGAGAGAACTTTATTACTTATCTTTTTTTTTGTCAATTACTTGGTCCACGGTCATACATATAAGTGTGTTTTTATTAGGTACACCCCCCACGAAAATGGTTTGCTCCTACAGACAGTGATTTCATGGACGTGGCTTGCTATATTAAGCAGGCAGACATGCATAGATGCATTCAGTTACTGTTTGACTGAACGTTAGAATGGGAAAAACGGGGGCCTCCCTAGTGGGCAGCGGTGTAAGGCATTGCATCGCAGTGGCAATCACTACAGACCGGGTTCAATCCCGGGTCGGTAGGTGGCGCACAAGGCAGCGACAATTGGCTCAGCGCGCTCTAGCGACTTTTTAAGGGGTGGATCAGCTTAATATTGCGAAAGATTGCTGCTTCCATCAATGTAATTGTCTGCTCATTTCAAATCCCCATATATTTTTGGGGTAATTATATATATATAATATACATATCCAGTATACTACACATACCTATATAGATATACATTTTTTTAAGAATATACCTTTTTATTGGGCAGGTAGTTAGCCCCCGGTGATGCTTGTGCAGACCGCACTACCCTCTGGAGAGGCTTACGGTTGTGGGCGGTGCAGTTGCCGTACCTGGCTGTGATACAGCCCGACAGGATGCTTGATTGTGCATCTGTAAAAGTTTGTGAGTGCTTTCGGTGACAAGCCAAATTTTTTAGCCTCCTAAGGTTGAAGAGGCGCTATTGTGCCTCTTCACCACACTGTCTGTGTGGGTGGACCATTTCATTTGTCCGTGATGTGCACGCGAGGAACATAAAACTTTTCCACCTTCTCACTACTGTCCCGTCAATGTGGATAGGGAGTTGCTCCTCTGCTGTTTCCTGAAGTCCACGATCATCTCCTTTGTTTTTTGTGACGTTGAGTGTGAGGTTATTTTCCTGACACACACTCCGAGGGCCCTCCCCTCCTCCCTGTAGGCGGTCTCGTCGTTGTTGGTAATCAAGCCTACCACTGTAGTGTCGTCTTGCAAACCTTGATGTTGAGTTGGAGGCGTGCATGGCACAGGTCATGGGTGAAAGGGAGTCCAGGAGAGGGCTGAGGACGCACCCTTGTGGGGCCGCAGTGTTGAGGATCAGCGGGTGGAGATGTTGTGTCCTCCTCACCAACCTGCCCGTCAGAAAGTCCAGGAGCAGTTGCACAGGCGCGGGTCGAGACCCAGGGTGTCGAGCTTATGACGAGTTTGGAGGGTACTATGGTTAAATGCATTCTCAATAGGTATTCATCTTGTTCAGATGGGTTATGGCAGTGTGATTGCGATTGCGTCGTCTGTGGACCTATTGGGGCGGTAAGCAAATTGGAGTGGGTCTAGGGTATCAGGTAGGGTGGAGGTGATATGATCCTTGACTAGCCTCTCAAGAGCTTCATGATGACAGAAGTGAGTGCTTACGAGGCAATAGTCATTTAGGTCAGTTCTTAGCTTTCTTGGGAACAGGAACAAGTGGTGGCCTCTTGACATGTGGGCACAGCAGACTGGGATAGGGATTGATTGAATATGTCCGTAACACACAAACCAGCCTGCCTTGCGGAGGGAATAGCTACACTGTTTGTATTCGGTCATGTTTCTGGTGCCTTGCCATGATTAAAAGCAGTGGTTCGCGCTTTCAGTTTTGCGCGATGCTGCCATCAATCCACGGTTTCTGGTTAGGGAAGGTTTTAATGTAACCGTGGGTACAACATCACAGATGCACTTGCTAATAAACTCGCTCACCGTTTGTCACTGATATCAGCACCCTGCTATGGAGCATCTTCTGATTGGGCAATGAGGCATTGCTTTGAGTACAATGCAAACATGTTGATTTCATACTACGCAAAAGTGTTAGTTGATTTGATTACTTGACACTCTTTAAAGGGATAGTTCAGGATTTTGGCAATGAAGCCCTTTATCTACATTTACATTTTAGTCATCTAGCAGACACTCTTATACTTCCCCAGAGTCCGATGAACTCGTGGATATCATTATTATMTATCTGTGTCCAGTAATGCTAACTAGCTTAGCGCAAAGAATGGGAGTGTTTCAGTCTTCATTGCCAAAATTCAAAGGCATGGTCCCACACTTAAGACAAAATTAATCAAGACCTGGGCCCGTATCCACAAAGAGTCTCAGAGAAGGAGTGTTGYTRTWGGAACTTTCAAAATGTTCATTATGATCTAAAAGGCCAAACTGATCCTAGATCAGTACTCCTWCACTAAGACACTTTGTGGATACAGACASTAGTTCACAGTGGGCTCACCTCAGTGAGACTGTGTGTGGTCCTGTGCTGCTCAGCTGAATCCTCTGTCGGTCCAGYAGTAGGAGTAGTTTGGTTGTCCTCCATGTCCATGGTCCCCTCAGGGTTCCCCAGACCCTCCTCACACCCCTCCTCCTTCACCAGCAGCACTTCTGGACCCTCCTCCTGGAAGAGAGATGTGATACAGATTACACAGACATACACTCCCTCAGGTAAGTACACACAGACAATAAACAGACTTTAAACATGGAGTGTTGACCCATCCCCACTATGTTTAAGTTCTACACTGTAGTTACAGAATGACTTCATTGTTGTTAAACCCATCATGTTGTTGTGGGTACAAATAAATCAGCTATAAGTCAAAAGTCATCATCAGACAAGCCTGACTAAACTATTTTGACGTGTACAGTAGATGTTTATTAGTGTGTAGGTATATTTATTAAGAAAGTGTATATTGGTTATAAAGCACTGTCYGGTGTATGCTTATTCTGTTCCTCAAAAAATGTTGTCATTTTCCAGTTTTCGGTTCTGTTCCCTGAACCAGTTCAAACCCCAAACGTGTACAGATTTTAGGTGGAGTAAATCCTCTCATGTCACCTCTTCCTCTCTGACTCAGACAACTACCGTGATGTAATCTCGTCCCCAGACACTTCCTCATATGTGCTGTGCGCATTAGCCTGGGGAAGAGGTTACCCGGTGAATGTGACTGTACATCAAAGGACCCCCCCCCTCCGGGGAGAGAAATGCATGTATAGGTTTACCTCCAAAGAATGATAAAGGCTATTTATACATATTCACGAATTGGGTGTGGGGATTTCCACGTGGTTGATAAACATCAACAAATAGGACACAGCTGTCAGTGTAGCTAGCTAGCATGCTAACCTTAGCAAGCTAGCTACAGTGCCGTCTGTAATTATTGGAAACAGTGAAGCATTTTTTACCCATCAGTGCTTGTATGCGGCTTGTGTGTTGGAGGCCTGGAGATGCTAAACGTGTTTATGTGATTAACGGTCAATTACCGTAAGACCGGTAGTCTTTTGCATGACAAAATGTCAATAACCGCACAGCCCAACTTGGGGGTATGATATTTGTGTATCTAACTTTCTCACTCATCATTATTCACTATTTATTCAGGATAATCAATAATCATGGTAGTAATCACATTAATGTAGAGTGTTTAGAAACATATTCTATTCATATTTACAATATAAGTGATTCCAAAATGGCACAATACATTATTTACCATTAATTCTATTGGACACTAAATAATCTGAAACACAACCTAAACAAACAGCGAATGCATCACAAATGTTTGAGTTCCAACAAATGTTTGAGTCACAAGCTTGATCTAGTCATGGCGTGCTATGAATATGGAACAAAATACTTAACTTTTTACTACTATAATACACATAAGTAAATTTGTCCCAATACTTTTGGTCCTCTAAAATAAAGGGGGCTATGTAAATAAAGTGCTGTAATTTCTAAACGGTTAAACCGATATGGATGAAAATACCCTAAAATTATAGCTGACAGTCTGCACTTCAACCTCATAGTCATTGTTTGATTTCAAATCCAAACTTTTGGAGTATAGAGCCAAAATATGAAAAAATGCTTCACTGTCCAAATAATTAAGTAGGGCACTGTATATTGCTAACCTTATCTAGCTAGCTATTATTATCTGTTGCTGTGTGTTAAAAAAAAAACAAAAAAAACACCGTATTCAAAAGATGGGCCTATGGCTGGTTCTGGAGATGGATTTGTCTAAGCATTAATTTAGGGAAGCCTTCAACACAGATGGAAACCAGTGGACTATCTATTGTTATCTCCAAAGATTCCATCAATTGCGGCCACGAATCCGCATATAAATAATTAAAGAATAAGATGAAGCTCCAGTTTAATGGATAACTACTGAACAATGGCTGATATGCGTTTTTCTACATTGTAATGGACACTGTGCAACATTTGGTAGGTAGG
>NC_036853.1:48038703-48051913 GCF_002910315.2 Salvelinus sp. IW2-2015
AAGTTCTACACTGTAGTTACAGATGACTTCATTGTTGTTAAACCCATCATGTTGTGTGGGTACAAATAAATCAGCTATAAGTCAAAAGCATCATCAGACAAGCCTGACTAAACTATTTTGACGTGTACAGTAGATGTTTATTAGTGTGTAGGTATATTATTAAGAAAGTGTATATTGGTTATAAAGCACTGTCGGTGTATGCTTATTCTGTTCCTCAAAAAATGTTGTCATTTTCCGGTTTTCGGTCTGTTCCCTGAACCAGTTCAAACCCAAAACGTGTAGGTGGAGTAAATCCTCTCATGTCACCTCTCCTCTCTGACTCAGACAACTACCGTGATGTAATCTCGTCCCCAGACACTTCCTCATATGTGCTGTGCGCATTAGCCTGGAAGAGGTTACGTGAATGTGACTGACATCAAAGGACCCCCCCCCTCCGGAGGAGAGGAAATGCATGTATAGGTTTCACCTCCAAAGAATGATAAAGGCTATTTATACATATTCACGAATTGGGTGTGGGGATTTCCACGTGGTTGATAAACATCAACAAATAGGACACAGCTGTCAGTGTAGCTAGCTAGCATGCTAACCTTAGCAAGCTAGCTACAGTGCCGTCTGTAATTATTGAACAGTGAAGCATTTTTACCCATCAGTGCCTTGTATGCGGCTTTTGTGTGATGGAGGCCTGAGAGTGCTAAACGTGTTTATGTGATTAACGGTCATTACCGTAAGACCGGTAGTCTTTTGCATGACAAAATGTCATAACCGCCACAGCCCAACTTGGGGGTATGATATTTGTGTATCTAACTTTCTCACTCTCATTATTCACTATTTATTCAGGATAATCAATAATCATGGTAGAATCACATTAATGTAGAAGTGTTTAGAAACATTTCTATTCATATTTACAATATAAGTGATTCCAAAATGGCACAATACATTATTTACCATTAATTTCTATTGGACACTAAATAATCTGAAACACAACCTAAACAAACAGCGAATGCATCCAACAAATTTTGAGTTCCAACAAATGTTTGAGTCACAAGCTTATCTAGTCATGGCGTGCTATGAATATGGAACCAAATACTTAACTTTTACTACTATAATACACATAAGTAAATTTGTCCCAATACTTTTGGTCCTCTAAAATAAAGGGGGCTATGTAAATAAAGTGCTGTAATTTCTAAACGGTTAAACCGATATGGATGAAAATACCCTAAAATTATAGCTGACAGTCTGCACTTCAACCTCATAGTCATTGTTTGATTTCAAATCCAAACTTTTGGAGTATAGAGCCAAAATATGAAAAAATGCTTCACTGTCCAAATAATTAAGTAGGGCACTGTATATTGCTAACCTTATCTAGCTAGCTATTATTATCTGTTGCTGTTGTTAAAAAAAAAACAAAAAAACACCGTATTCAAAAGATGGGCCTATGGCTGGTTCTGGAGAGGATTTGTCATAAGCATTAATTTAGGAAGCCTTCAACACAGATGGAAACCAGTGGACTATCTATTGTTATCTCCAAAGATTCCATCAATTGCGGCCACGAATCCGCATATAAATAATTAAAGAATAAGATGAAGCTCCAGTTTAATGGATAACTACTGAACAATGGCTGATATGCGTTTTTCTACATTGTAATGGACACTGTGCAACATTTTGTAGGTAGACAACCTCTCTTACGTAGTTGCTGGCAGGTTTCGGCTGTGTACAGCAAGCCGTCAGCCGGTCTGATGTCCAAATTTCAGATTTTTGGTTCCAACCGCCGTGTCTTTGTGAGACGCAGAGTAGGTGGAAGGATGATCTCCGCATGTGTGGTTCCCACATGAAGCATGGAGGAGTAGTGTGATGGTGAACTTATTTAGAATTCAAGGCACACTTAACCAGCATGGCTATCAAAACATTCTGCAGTGATACGCCATCCCATCTGGTTTGCGCTTGTGGGACTATCATTAGTTTTTCAACAGGACAATGACCCAAAACACACCTCCAAGCTGTGTGACCAAGAAGTAGAGTGATGAAGTGCTGCATCAGATGACCTGACCTCCACAATCACCAGACCTCAACCCAATTGAGATGGTTTGGGATGAGTTAGACCGCAGAGTGAAGGAAAGTCAGCCAACAAGTGTTCAGCATGTGGGAACTCCTTCAAGCATTCCAGGTAACACTTTTTTGGTTACTACAAATGTGTTATTTCATAGTTTGTCTTCATTATTATTCTACAATGTAGAAAATAGTACAAATAAAGAAAAACCCTTGAATGAGTAGGTGTGTCCAAACTTTTGAATGGTACTGTAGGTCTAGAATATTTATGAATTGATCATATAGAAATATCAAAACATTATTTTAACCACGCCAAAGAAACCACGGATTCTTTACCTTTTTCTATTATCAAGACACCTGCTGTTAACTGATTAGGACAATCAGGTTATCTAAATATCTATCGACTAGGTGGGACTCTAATAACTAAAAGTGCTTCATGCATAGRTTTTATTTTTACCCATTAGAGTAYGAGTAAAATGTCTCTATTCTCAGCACTTATGACCAATTTTCTACTCTGAGATGCTTTGTGGATAGGGGTCCAGATGTGATGTATATTAAAAGAGAGTCTCAATTAAAATCTTAGAATGAAAAGTCCCATTTTGTGTTTATTAAACATTTTAAAAAAATCTCAACACACCATATGAAAACCACATACACGTCTCAACTAAAAATCTGCATGAATTTAATAAACTGCATTAATTTTCTCATTAAAAGTGTCTTGGGGAAAACATTTTGTTTGTGCCCAATAGAAATGAATGGTAAATAATGTATTGTGTCATTTTGGATTCACTTAATGTAAATAACATAAATGAAACACTTCAACATAATGGTGCTCCTATTTCACGGATAACCTAATGTGGAGGTGATGAGATGGAATATAAGAGTCAAATCAACCCCATTTCATGCTACCTCTACCATACCAATAATCAAAAACAGGAGTGAGCATGCTGGGTTATGATCTTTACCCTCGGAGGCTTCTCACGCCGGAAACGCTATGTATTTTTTTTTTTCTTATTTTTATTTTTTTTTATTTATTTTTTTTTTTTTATTTTTTGTAACTTATTTATTTATTTTAATTTTTATATTTTTTATTTTTTACATTTCTATTATTATTTATTTTTATTTTATTTAGTATATAGTTATTTTTTTTTTTTTGTTTTTATTTTCTTTTATTGTTCTTTATATATTAGTTTTAGTATTTTTTTTTTTTTATTTTTTTTTTTTTTATTTTTTTTTTTCTTTTCTTTTTTTTTATGTTCATTTTTTTATTTTCTTTATTATTTTATCATTTTATTTCTTCTTTTTTATCTTCATTTATTAATTTTTTTTTTCTTCATATTTTTATTTTATTTTTTTTCTCATTTTTTTTTTTTTATTTCATTTTTTTTAATTACGGTTTCTATTTTTTGTATTGTAATAATTAATTTTATATATTTTTATTTTTATTTGCTCTATTTATAGCTTGTAGCTTATTTGTTACTCTTATTTTTTTATTTTATTTTATTTTTTTTTATATTTATTTTATTTTTTTTTATTTTTAATTATTAATTTGTTAATTTTTTTTTATGTTTTTTATTTAATTTATTTTAATTTATATCTTTATATAGTTTTTATTATCTTTCATTTTTTTTATGTTTTCTATTTATTTTTATTATTCTTTTTTTTTTTTCTTTATGTTAATACTGTTTTATTTTATTATTTTTCTTTTATTTTATATTTGTTTGTATTTTTTATTTTTCTTTTTTATTTATTTAGGAATATTTTTTATTTTTAATTAATTATTTTTTTCTATTACTGGTTTTTTTTATTATTTTTTGTTTTTTTTGTATCTATTTTCTTTATTTTTTTTTTCTTTTTTACTATTATATATTTTTTATTATTCTTTTTTATATTTATCACTCTTAATAAATTGTTATATATATCACTATAATTTTTTCTTTTATATAAGTTATTATAATCATTTAATTTATATACTTTTTGTTTCTTATTTATTTTTAATTTCTTGTTGTTTTTCAATATTTTTTTTTTATGTAGTTAAATTGTTCTCATATATCTATATTAATTTTTTTAATTTATATTGTTATTAAGTGCTTATTTGCAAAATTATTTTATATTCCTCAATATATATTTAATCATTTATTAATTTCTATTATGTCTATTTATCTCTTTCATCTTATTTTTATTCTCTATATTACAAATTTTGTTTTTTAATGATTTTAATTTTTTCTTAACACATTGATCTGAGTATTAATTTTGTCTTTTAATATTACTTTATTTATCTTTTTAGTGATTCTAATTTTTCTTTAATCAGAGTCTTCTTTTATTATAGTATATATTTTTTATTCTTTTATTTATGGTTATCTTTCTATTCTTTTATTTATTTAAGATATTCTTTTTATTCTTATTAGATATATTTATTCGTTTGCTATCATATATATATTTTTTTATTTTCCTTACTTCTTTATATTCTTTATATCTTTTTCTTTCTTTTTTTTTTTACATATATAGTGACTCATCCCCAAACCCAAAGGTGGAATGTATTAATAGACATTCTTTAAAAAAAAAGTAAAATCCGGAGTTTCTATTTCAAACAGTTTGTATATTCAGTCTTGTTTGATGTATATAAAGTGTAATATTGTGATGCAAAGCCAAACATTATACATTTCAACTCTATATCAGACATGGTACAAGTGTCTTCTTTTTTTAAAACCCATAACCATGTGTGTGAGGAGTATACTTTTGTTTCAAAGTAGATTTGTTTAAGACTACCTACAAACACTCTGTGTGACCCTGATTTAGCCCACTGCAATAAAAGGTTATTTACTCTTTCTAGTGGGCACATATAATCTGAAACACAACCAAAACTGCAAATGCATCCCACAAGTTCGTAAAGTCACAAGTTTGATTTAGACATTGAGTGTTAGGAATAGGGACCAAATATCAAACTTTGACTACTTTACTATAAGAATCTTTAGCTGTGATAATCATTTTGAACCCTACCTTTTGAAATAAAAGTCTTACTTGTTAAACAAAATACTTTTCTGAGCAATTTATTAGTATAAAATAATATATAAATATTTCAATTTTTTAAAATTGCATACAATTAGCTCAGTATTTGAATTTTTTATTTTACAAAGTCACTATTGCTCATCTTTCTCAAATGTGTCAATAATTTCTGACCCCACTGTTATATCACACAATCTACCCAAGGAATCCACACGAAAGCTGTATCTGGTATTCAAATGGCATCGGATCGTTGTCAGAACAGAAAGGCCCGCAGTGGAATAGGAGGATCTTATCATTTTTCTTAATAATTTATATTTATTTCCAATTTATCTCTTACATGTTGTAGATATTGTATTATATACTTTGAATTTTACTTGCTTATCTTTATTTTATTTTTCATTTTTTATTATTTCTTATATCATTATTATTTCTTTTAAATCTATTATTTTTTTAATTTACTTTTTTTTTTCTATTATCTTTTTATTTTTATTTTTTTTATATTTATTTTATATATAATTTTATTTATTTATTTAATTTTCTATTTTTTATTTTACACTTATTCTTATATTTTATATATCTCTTATTCTTTAATTTTGTGTCTTTTTTTTTTATTTTTTTCTTTATTTTTTTCTTTTTATTTTTTTTTTCTATATCTTTTTTTTATTATTATCTTAGTCTTATTTTTTTTTTTTTTTTTTATTTTTTTTTTTAATCTGTATATCATATTTTTCATTTTTTATTTTTATTTTTTTTTATTTTTTTTTATTTTGATATATCTTTTATTCTTTTTATCTATATTCATTCATTATTTTATTTTATTTTACTTTTTTTTTTTCTTATTAATTTTTTTTTTTAATTTTTTATTTTTATCTATTTTTATTATTATTTTCTTTTTAATTATATTTTTTTTTATCTTTTTTTTTTATTTATTTATATTTTATTTATGATTATTATTTTTTATATTTTTATATTTTTTTTTTTATTTTTTATTTTATTTTATTATTATACTTTTTTTTTTTTATTAATTTATTCTTTTTTATTTTTATATTTTTTTTTATTCTTTTTTTAGTTCTTTTTTTATCTTTTTTTATTTATTTATTTTTTTTTTTATTTATATTTTTTTATTTTTTTTTTATTATCTTTTTTTTATTAGAGCTTTGTGTAAAGTTATGAGGAGAGAAAGTTGTTTATTTCAGTGTTTGTCTTCACATGATTTAGCATTGCTCGTTGTTTATGAGAGACACGTTTGTTGATAATTACTTGTATTCAAGGTTGCAGCAGTCCCTCTTAACCCGTTAGACTGACAACACATTTCTACATCATCTGACTCCCTTTACAGCCTAAGCTCAACAAAGATTTCATTCGTGACAGAGACAATACTCAAACAAGACTCACTCCATTCTATGCTGTAGCGATTTACATCTCTGTTCCAAAAAAGTGATTATTCTCGTATTTCAGTTACATGATGTTGGGCGCTTGTTGTTGGAAAAGTGTTTATTTCTTTTTTCAAACTGATTTAGAGCTTGTTTATGAAAAAGTGTTTTTTCACGTTTTTCCAACATGATTTAGAGCTTGTTATGGGAAAAGTGTTTATTTCTAATCAGGGGCAGGCTGCTGAAAAAAACGGTCCACAGTGTTCCTATCATCGAGTCTTAACAGTACTGCAAAAATTTCACTTACAGGAGTGCCATTCAAACATGATTTAGAGCTTGTTTATGGAAAAGTGATTATTTCTGTATTTCAACATGATTGGAGCTTGTTTTGGGAAAGTGTTTAAATTCTGTTTTTCACAATGAAATAGAGTCTTTTATTGAAAAAGTGGTTTCTTTCAGTTTTTCAACATTGATTTAGAGCTGTTTATGTGAAAAAAGTGTTGAATTTCTTTAATTCGAAGGTTGGCAGCCTCCTGCTGAAAACTGGTCCACAGGCTGCTTCCGTATCATCGAGTATTTAACAAGTTACGTGCAATAAAGATTCACTTACAGGAGTGCAAATCAGAACCCATGGATTTGAGCATTGTTATTGCCGAAAAAGTATTATTTTTGTATTTCAACATGATTTGGTAAGCTTGTTGTGGAAAAGTGTTATTTCTGGTTTTCGAAAACATGACTTTAGTAGCTTGTTTATTACGTAAAAATGTTTTCAGTTTTTCAACATGATTTTAGAGCATTGCGTATGCGAAAAAGTAGGTGTTTATTTCTGAATCAAGGTTGCAGCTGCTGAAAACTGTCCACATGTTCCTATCATCGTAGTTGTTGTAACAGTACTCAAAAAATTCACTTACAGAAGTGCACTCTACACCATGGATTTCTAAGAGCTTGTTAAAATGGAAAAGTGTTATATTTCTGTATTTCAAACATGATTTGGAGCTGTTTTTGGAAAAGTGTTTATTTTCTGTTTTTCACATGAAATTAGAGCTTGTTTTGAAAAATGTTTTGTCAGTTTTTCAACATATTGATTAGAGCTTGTATTATGAAAAGTGATTTCTGTAATTCAGGTGCAGCTTCTGAAAACTAGCCAAACGCAGTCGTTCCTATCATCCGAGTTTTAACAGTACTGCAAAAAAATTTCACTTCAGAGTGAGCATTTTTTCCCCCAATGTTATAAAGGAAAACAATTCGGATTTAGAGCTTGTTATGGAAAAGTTTTGATTATTTCTGTATTTCAACATGATTTCGGAGCTATGTTTTTTGGAAAAGTGTTTGATTCTGGTTTTCAACATGATTATAGAGCTCTGTTTACTGAACTTACAACATATGGTTTGTCAGTTTTTCAACATGATTTAGATGCTTGTATGGAAAAGTGTTTATTTTCTTGTAATTCAAGGTGCAGCCGTTGCTAATATACTTGTCCACAGTGTTCCTATCCATCGAGTTTTAGACAGTACTGCAAAAAATATCACTTTGAGTCCCAGAGTGCTATCAAACATGATTTAGAGCTTAATGTATGGAAAAGTGCATTATTTCTGTATTTTCAAAAGTCTATTATTTTGGAGTCTTGTTTGGAAATATTGTTTTATTTCTGTTTCACTCTGAAATAAGCTGCTTTATGAAAAAGTGTTTTCTAGTTTTTTCAACATGACAGTTTAGAGCGTTATGGAAAAGTGTTTTTTTTTTAATTTCTGTAATTCAAGGTTGTTTTTTATCCTTACAGCTTTTGCTGTAATAACTGTCCACATGTTCTATCATTTCTGAGTACAGTACGTCAATAATAATTCACTTACAGAGTGCATCAAACATGATTAGTGAGTCTTTTGTTCATGGAAAAGTATTATAGTCTGTTATCTTCAACTATTGATTTGGAGCTTTGTTGGTGTGAAAAGTGTTTATTCTCTTGCGTTTTCAACATTGATAGAGTCTTTGTTTAGTTATATAAAAGTGTTTTTTTCAGTTTTTCAACATGATTTTAGAAGCTCTGAATTTATGGAACAGTGGTTTATTCTGTAATTGTCAAGGTTGCAAGCTTGCTGAAAACTGTCCACAGGTTCCCTATCACTCAGTTTTAACAGTACCTGCAAATATACATTCACAACCAAGATGCCATCAAACGATGATTAGAACTTGTTATGGAAAATGGTAATTTCTGTATAAATTCAAACATATTTGGAGCTATGTTTTTGAAAAGTGTTTATTTTGTTTTCAAACATGATTTAGAGCATGTTTTATGAAAATGTTTTTTCCAGTTTTTCAACATGATTTAAGACTGTTTATGGAAAAAAGTCGATTTAATTCTTGTAATTCACGGGTGCAGCTTGCTGAAAAACTGTCCACAGTGGTCCTATCATCGAGTCTAACAGTACTGCAAAAATATTAACACTTTACCAATGTATCAAACATGATTTAGAGCTTAGTTTATGGGAAAAGTCGATTATTTCTGTATCTTCAAGATCTATGATTTTGTGTCTTGTTTTGGAAAAAGTGTTTAGTTTCTGTTTGTTACAACATGAATAGAGCTTGTTTATGAAAAAGTGTTTTTTCAGTTTTCAAAACATGATTTAAGAAAGCTTTTTTCGAAAAGTGATTTATTTCTGTAATTCAGGTTGCAGCTTGCTGAACTAACTGTCCACTAGTGTTTTGCCTATCATCAGAGTTTTAACAGTACTGCGGAACGCCAAAAAACTTTCACCTTACAGAGTGCATCAAACATGATTTAAGAGCTTGTGTTATGCGAAAAGTGATTACTCTTCTGTATTTCTAACAATGATTTGGAGCTGTGTTTTTTGGTAAAGTGTTTATTTTCTGTTTTCAACATGATTTAGAGCTTGTTTATGAAAAAAGTTTTTTTCAAGTCTTTTCAACATGACTTTAGAGCTTGTTTATGAAAGTGTTTATTCTGTTAATTCAAGTGCAGCTGACCCTACAAACAAGACTCTTTCTCAACTACAACTCGAACAACTGTAAGGTTTCCCCTGGTGTACCCATTTCTTACAATGGGGTGGGGGCGGACCCTGCATCAGTAGAACCCGAGCGAAATCGGCAAACGCAGAGAACAAAAAGCGGTAATAGAACTTATTTACGACAGAATGTCTCCACCGGTAGTCGGGATAGTGCCTGTAACAACCTACGTCCACGAGGTGTGTCGCAAATAGCATCCGTAGGTTATTAAGACCGGAGAGCTGCTAGAAAACAAATCAAACTACTACAGAGTGGGCCAAGTTCAGAAACAATGACTTCTAGAGCTGGAAATTCCTGGAAAAGACTTATTTTATCTGTAATATCGTTCCCAAACATCGGAGTT
Organism: Salvelinus sp. IW2-2015; assembly: GCF_002910315.2. NCBI lineage: Eukaryota > Metazoa > Chordata > Actinopteri > Salmoniformes > Salmonidae > Salvelinus > Salvelinus sp. IW2-2015. The sequence continues at coordinate 48,048,493 of NC_036853.1, forward strand.
TAGAGCGTTGTCCTCTTGGAGAAATGTGCGTCCTCTATATTTCAATGTTCCCGAACGCACTGATCTTAAGCTTGTATGAAATAACCACCGGTGTTTTTCAGTTTGTTCAGACATGTGGTTCTAGAGCTTGTGTATGGAAAAGTGTGAATATTGCCCTTATTCAAAGTTGCAGGCCCTGAGACTGAGAAAACGTTAAACTTCCACAGATTGATTACCTATATCAGAATCCGGAGTACGTGGAAATCAAAGTACTGCAAAAATTTTTCAGCTTATATAAATACAGCCCGCATCAAACCATGAAATTTATGACCTGTTTAATTTTGGTAAAAGTTGATGGAAACCTACCTATAATTATCTCCGAGTCCCATTTTTCAGCCCTACTGAATTTAAGCTTGTTTTTGGAAAATGATTATTTCGTGTATCTTTGCGAGACAACTGCATTTAGAGCTTTATATCCTGGAAAACGTGGTTTATTTTGTAACTCAGGTTGCAGCTGCTGAGTATAAACTGTCCACAGTGTTCCTATCATCGAGTCTGGGAAACCAGTACTGAAAAATTTCACTTACAGAGTGCATCAAAACATGATTAGAGCTTGTTTATGGAAAAGTGCAATTAGTTTCTGTTAATTTCAAACATTGATTTGGAGCTTGTTTTTGGAAAAGTGATTTTTCTGTTATTTCAAACCATGATTTTAGAGCTTGTTTATGTGAAAGTGTTTATTTTCGTGTAATTCAAGTTGCAGCCTTTGCCTTGAAAACTGTTCACAGTATTCCTATCAATCGAGTTTTTGAACAGCACTGCAAAAAAATTTCACTTGACAGAGTGCATCAAACATGATTTAGAGCTTGTTTATGGCGAAAGTGATTATTTCTGTATTTCAACATGATTTGGAGCTTGTTTTTGGAAAAGTGTGTATTCTTGTTTTCAACAATTATTTAGAGCTATGTTTATGAAAAGTGTTTTTCAGTTTTTCAAGCATGATGTTAGATCTTGTTTATGGAAAAAGTGTTTATATTCTGAATCAAGGTTGCGAGCTTGCCTTGTAAAACTGTCACAGTGGTTCCTATCATCGAGTTTTAACAGCTACTGCAAAAATTTCACTACAGAGTGTGCATCAAACATGATTTAGAGCTGTTTATGGAAAAGTGATTATTTCTGTATTTCAACATATTTGGAGCCTTGTTTTTGGAAAAGTGTTTATTTCTGTTTTCAAACATGAAAAGGAGCTTGTTTATGAAAAAGTGTTTTTCAGTTTTTCAACATGATTTAAGAGCTTGTTTTATGAAAAGTGTTTATTTCTGAATTTCAAAGTTGCCAGCTTGCTGAAAACTCGTCCACAGTTCCTATTCATCGAAGTTTAAACATACTGGCAAAAAATTCACTTACAGAGTGCATCAAAACATGAATTAGAGCTTGTTTTATGAAAAGGATTATTCTGTTATTTCAACATGATTTGCGAGCTTGTTTTGGAAAAGTGTTTATTTCTGGTTTTCAACATATTTAGAGCTTGTTTATGAAAAAGTGTTTGTGTTTCAGACTTTTGTCATAGCGGGTATAATGATTTAGAAGCTGGTTTATGGAAAAAGTCGGTTTATTTCTGTTAATGTATCAACAGGTTGACTCCAAAAGGCTTGCTGGAAGCGCAACATGTAAACCCGACCAGGCCGGGTTGCCTATCATCTGAAGTTTTTACGAACAAGTACTGCAAGAAACTTACGACTGACTCTCGCACTTTACAGAGCTGCATCAAACGATGATGGTAGAGCTTAGTATTATGGGAAATGATCTTCTGTATCTTCAACATGATTTGCAGCTGTCCTGGAAAACCGTGAAAATTATTTCTGTTTGTTTCAACATGAAATAAAGATGCTCGTGTTACTGAAATATGACAGTGGTGTGTGTCTCAAGTTTGTTACAGAACATGAATATGGAGCCGCCCTGTCGGCATGGAACGGTAAACAAGTGTTCTTTACTGTCAATAACTTCAAGCGGTGAGCTTGAAGCTCTGAGAAACTGTCCCACAGTGTTACCTATCTATCCGAGTTATATATCAACCCACTTACTGCGCAAAAAAATTCCAGCTGTACAGCGAGCCTTCAAGCAGTCAATACACCCATGATTTAGACCCACCGTGATCCTGAACTCACTGGCGCAAAACCTGACTCCGACAAACATAGAAATTTTCCCGTATAAGTCAGACCTGTAGTTGTGGAGCTTGCTTTTTTGGAAACCAGTGTTTATTATAGCTGCGTTCAAAGCATGAAGTGTTAGAGCCACATTGAAGTTACCCTGAACATCAATGTGAGCCTTTTGTCAGTTTGTCAACATGATTGAGAACTGTAGAGTCCTAATAAGAACAAAGTGTTTATTTCTGTTAAGACTCACAGCGTTCTGCAGCTTGAGCTCCGAAAACTCTCCCACGAGTTGTGCCACGATCGAGTTTTGTTAACAGTACTGCTAAAAAACCATCACCTTACAGAGTGCACATCACAGAACCTAGTCGAAGCTTGTTTCTATGCGGAAAACTGTGTGCATTATCTCTGAGATCATTTCAACTATGACTTTGCTGAGCTTTTTTGGAATAAGTTGCGTTATTCTTGTGTGTTACAACAGTGATTTAGAGCTTAGTTTTATAGAACACAAGGTGTCCCGTCCTTTTCAGTCTCTGCGTGTCAACATGAGTTGTAGAGCATTGTTTAATGGGAAACATGTTTGATGTATTCCTGTCTAATGTGCGAAAGGGTAGCAAGCTTGTTGAAAACATCTAGTGTCCACACCTTTCCTAAATCCAATCGAAGGTATCACGTAATCTCGAACTATACTTTGACAACCAACCCTTTCAAACTTTCAGCCCAGAAGTAGACATCTCAAAGTTACCATGATGTTAGATGCTTGTTTATTGGACAAAGTAGTCATGAATTTCGTATTTCAACATGATTTGAGCTTGCATTTTTGAAAGAGCTGTTCATTTGCTTGTTTGTTCAAAAACAATGACCACCATTTATAGAGCTTGTTCTTTATGAAAAAACGAGTGCTTTTAATTTCAAGCCTTTGGTTGATCGCACATGATTTTAGAGCTGTTTATAAGGAAAAGTGATTTATGGTCTGTCAATTCTACAGGTTGCAGTTGTCTGTTAATTGCTACAGTGTTCTTGATCATCCGGTTTAACAGTACTGCAATAAAGTCACGCTATAGTCACAGAGTAAGCCCACTCAAACCGGCCATGATTTAGAGCTTGCTGTTAGGAAAAGTAGATTATTTTCGTATATTCACCATGACAATGTTGAGGACGCCTGATTTCCTCTGGAAGTAAAGTGGTTTATTTCTGTTATTCTCACCATGAGTTTAGAGCTGTGTTATGTAAAAAGTGTTTCTCTTCAGTTTTAATCCAACATGATTAAAGCAGCTTGTTTATGGAAA
>NC_036853.1:48051938-48053279 GCF_002910315.2 Salvelinus sp. IW2-2015
CTGTAGGGTTTCTCCCCTGTGTGGACCATTTGGTGCCTCTTCAGGTGACCAGCCTGGGCAAAGCGCATATGACACTGGGTACAGCTGAAGGGTTTCTCCCCTGTGTGGARCCTCTGGTGTATCTCCACATTCTGGGAGCAGCTGAAGCTTTTGTTACAGAACATGCAGAGGAACCGCTTCTCTTTACTATTGCCTGATGTGGCTCCTTCTCCCCGAGCCTGGGCTCTAGCCCTGTCGTTTGAGTTCAATACCTGATCGAAAAGGACGCGGCCGTGTGAATTAGAAGGCCCCATCGATGTTGACACTAAGTCGCTTTCCCTGAATGCGTGTAAAGGGGACTGGGTTGTGACATTTAGATTTGTCTCTAAGCTTTCCCTGTTATCTAAGAAATCTCTGCCCTGTGAGTGTCTGTCTCCTAGGTGGTTATCTGCATTCCATGTGGGAGGAGKGTCGCCCTCCACTTTCACAGTCACCTCATCTATGACTATAACCTCCCCTTTCTTATCTAGGCACCCTTCAGGTACCCTACTACTGTACCGGTTCCAGTCGCATCTAGACAGATCAGTCTGTGTCTCTAAACCCAAGGATATGTTGCCAAGATCCATCTCTGTAGCGTAAGAACAAGACGGATCCTCACCYCCAGTGTTTAACGCGTCACCATCCCTTTCTCCACGGGAATGAACCATCCTCTGGCTCTGGTGAAATACTGGTAAATACTCTGAGCCGGGAGCAGGAAGACAGCTAAGTCTCCCCAGCCCCAGTCTCTCTGGGTCTGATCTGTGGTCAGATCCTGTGTGTAAGAGCCTGTGTGTTACAGTTAAAGTCTCGGTGTCTGTCTCTGGCTTGAGGACGGCGTTCGGCGTTCCACTGACCTCCGTGATGTTACCTCGGGTCCTGGGCGGCACTTGGGCGGCAGTGGGGACCTCCGTGGCTACAAGGGGCACTCCAGCCACTTCAGTCTGGATGTCTCTGCTGTGCAGCGAGTCCTCCTCTCCTTCAGACTTCTCCTGCTTGACACCAGGACCTGCAGCCTCTGTATCTGCAGACTGACACAAGAAGCGAAGAGGTTATTACTGGTACATGGGTTGAATTGGATAACAATGTCATAGGGAAGTCTTGCAAGCTCCCCAATGGCAGAGCCTTTGTGAAATAATCTGGCCACATTTTATGTACTGTAAATTTGATGTAATACTATTACACTAACCTCTATCACYATAACGTGCTGGGTTGAGGTTCCACTCCCCTCATCAAAACTGATTGGTTGGTCATCTCTCCATGTATTGTGTCCCGCTGGCTTCACAAAGCTCCTGTGGCCTCCAGTGAGATGTCCTTCACCTGAGA
>NC_036853.1:48054110-48058299 GCF_002910315.2 Salvelinus sp. IW2-2015
GGGTTCTAGCTTTCGCTCAAGCTACCTAGACTGGCTACAAGACGATACAGACAGGGTTCAGGATGGGTGTCTTCACTTGATCCACGAGAGGTACCTAGTCCTATACCAACACACATCCCAACAACATCCAAACCATGGCAAGAGGTCAAGGAGGGAGCTGAAAGATTAACCACCTGAGGGTGTGTCGCAACTCCTGCTTCTGACCTCTGGTGTAATTTGGGTCTCATAACGTTGGAGTCGCGGCATTAGGCAGGACGGCAGACAAGTCGTACAGCTTGCTCACGTGTGGGAAGAGCTTTACTTAGGCAACCTATGTGAACGAAGCAACAGCACCGTTCAACACAAGGACATTGGTACCCTTCCAAATGTTGAAAACTATGTGTTACAAGCTTTTCCTTCTAGAATGAAGCTTACGCAGACATAAGTTGTCACAATGGGGAGAAACTCGGGAAGGCATTGGTTGTGCTCTGACATATTATAGTCTCATGTGAAGTTGTTTCAGAGAGAGAGTTTTTTTTGGATGATCAAGAATCCGCTAGTTGAAGCATTGGGCATAGCTGTCTTTCTCCATTCTATCATACTTGTTGTTTGGTGTGGCTGGCATAGCCAAAACACTTGCATTGAAGTAGTCAACTATAGCCTATATTTCCCTCTAAAATCTGTTTTTTTGCCTATGTTCTATTCATGCAAAACTTAATGTCGGTTTTTTAAAAGTGATTTTTTAGGTCATTTTATGGTAATCTTTCTAACAACTTCTGCTGTCTGGAGTTTAAAAGAATACCATAGAGGCGAGGTCTAATCTGTTCCGAAAATAAGCCACAAGGTGAGACATTTTTTGTAACGCAGGTAAAATGTTATTTTTTATCCCCTCTTGTTACTATTTTATTTTTAAACTCAGCATCGTTGGGAGGGAATGTAGCATCATTTCACAGTAAAGTATACACCAGTTGTATTCGGCGAATTGCCAACAAATAAAATGTATATTTTTAGATTTTGATGGGTGTTGAATTCGGTCAAACCAGCAGTAGCTGCCAGAGTACTGTATCATTTTAGTGCACATAAGATTTTTCACACGGCAAGCTTAGCTTTTCTGAACATTCGAGACGATGTAGTCCACCTTGTCATTCCAATCTCCTTTGCATTAGCGTAGCCTCTTCTGTAGCCCTGTCACTATGTGTCTGTCTATCCGCTCTTCTCTCCTCTTCTGCACAGACATACAACGCTTCACACCGCGTGGCGCTGCCACTGCTAACCTGGTGGTCCCGCGCGCACGGCCACGCTGGAGTTCCAGGTCTCCGGCAGCCTCTGAACTGCCGATCTGGCGCCAACAAGGCAGAGTTCATGTCTTTCGCAGCCTATGCTTCTCTAGTCCCTTTCGACTTCTTGCACTGAGGAAACATGGATTACCACAGATACACTGCTAACTCCTACTGCTCTCTCCTCGAGTCTGCCCCGTGTTTTCTCCGCACACCCGAGAGCTTCTGGTGCAGCGGGGTGGTGGCACTGTTTGGATCCATCATCTTCCCAAGGTGGACATTCTCTCTTTCTCCCTGACCCATCTTGTTTCTATCGCTCCTTTGAATCCATGCCTGTCTACAGTTACCAGCCTTTAAAGGCTTACATCCTTATATTTATCGGCCCCTCCAGGCTTCCCTTGGAGAGTTCATCATGAGCTTGACGCTTGATAGTATTCCTTTCTGAGGTGGCTCATCTCTCACCAGTTCTGGTGACTTTTACCTCCCACGTCTACCTTTGGACTCATTCCTTCTCTGCTCCTTCTTTCCACTTCTCTCCTCTTTTGACTCACCTCTCAACCGTTCCCCCCTACTCACAGGCCGGCAATCACGCTTGACCTCATCTTTACTAGATTGCTGTTTCTTCGCACTATCTCATTGCATCACTACCCTCCATAGTCTCGCGACCACTCTTGTATCCTTCTCCGTCGGCTCTCATCCAACACTTCCACACCTGCCCCCCATCGGATGGTATCCGCGCCGTCCCGACCTTCGCCTCTCTCTCCCCCGCGACTCTCTCCTCTTCATCTATTCATCTCTTTCCTCCTGCTCAATACCCTTCTTCAACCTCATCTCTCTGATTCTGCTCCTTCAACCCTCTCTTCCTGCGACTTTTTCTGCATTTTTGACTTCATGCTAGTGTCCCTATCCTCCAGGCCAGTCCGCGCTCACGGTCCTCCCTTCTGCTGCCGTCGGCTCGAACGATCATTGCGAGCTTCACAGAACCGGGCATCCGGGCAGGCCGGAGGCGGCAAATGGAGGAAAACTTCGCTCCCTGCGGACCCTGGCATCCTTTCACTCCCTCCTCTCTTACATTCTGGCCTCTTCTGTCCTCTGCTGCCTAAAGCACTTTCTACCACTCTAGAATTCCAGCATCTGCCTCTAACGGCTAGGAAGCCTCTTGCGACTTCGCTCCTCCGCCTTCCTGAATCCTCCTTCGCTTTAACCCCTCTCCCCCCTCTCCCTCTCTGCTCGGATGACTTTGTCAAACCATTTTGAAAAGAAAGGTCGACGACATCCGTTTCTCGTTTGGCTAAGTCAAACGACACGCTGGTTCTGCTCCACTGCCTACCCTGTGCTTTTGACTCTTTCTCCCCTCTCTCTCAGATGGAATCCTCGGCGCTGTTCTGTGACGGCCGGGGTCCGCTCCAACAACCTGCCGCTTTGACCGCTATCCCTCCTCTCTTCTGCCAGACATTTCGCGGAGACCTTCCCGTGTCCTTTACGTACGCTCGCTCATCAACTCATCCTTGACCGCTGGCTATACGTCCCTTCCGTCTTCAAGAGAGCGAGAGTTGCACCCTTCTGAATAAACCTACCATCTCGATCCTCCGATGTCAAAACAACGTACAGACAGTATCCTTCTTTTTTTCTCTCCAAAACTTCTTTGAACGTGCCGTCATTGGCAGCTCTCCTGCTATCCTCTTCAGAATGAGAACCTTTTGATCCAAATCAGTCAAGTTTCAAGCACTAGTCTTCACCTGAGACTGCTCTTCTCTGTGTAGGAGGGCGCTCCGACTGCTAAGCTAACAGGTCCAAGCCCAGGCTTTCTATGAACTGAGACACTAGGCACTTCCTGAAAGACTACCACCAGAGGGTCTCCCACCACTCTCTGTGAAGTCTGAAGCCCAGGGTGACCTGCTCTGTTCATCATGGATACTGTGGTGTTTGTATCATAGGAACAGGAGGGTCTATCTCTATCAGGCCCTGCTTCATCCTTGCACTGAGACTGTGAAGAGAAGGGTCTGGGCTGCAGACTGGATCSCTGACTGGAGCCTCTGTCTCTGATGACCACCAGGACTGAGGTTGTTCAGTACACCTGTCCATTGTTCTGTGTGGTGGTGATGGAGTCTTTATCCCTCATGGTTTGTATTTTTATTTATTATGGATCCCCATTAGTTGGAGTCCAGCAAAATTAAGGCGGTTTATACAATTTTAAAAACATTACAATACATTTACAGACAACACACTGTGTGCCCTCAGGCCCATACTCCACAACTACCACATAGCTACAGTACAAAATCCATGTGTATGTGTGCGTACATTATCATGTGTGTGTATGCATGTGTCTATGCCTATGTTTGTTGCTTCACAGTCCCCGCTGTTCCATGAGGTGATTTATTTATTTTTTATCTGTTTTTTAAATCTAATTTTACTGCTTGCATCATTTACTTGATGTGGAATAGAGTTCCATGTAGTCATGGCTCTATGTTGTACTGTGCTCCTTCCAAAGTCTGTTCTGGACATGGGGATTGTGAAGAGACCTTTTGTGGCATATGCATGGATGTCCGAGCTGTGCGCCAGTAGTTCAAACAGACAGCGCGGTGCATTCAACATGTCAATACCTCTCATAAATGCAAGTAGTGATGAACTKTATCTTTCCTCCACTTTGAGCCAGGAGAGATTGACATCCATATTACTAATATTAGCTCTCTGTGTACATCCAAGGGCCAGCTGTGCTGCCCTGTRCTGAACCAATTGCAATTTTCCTAAGTCCTTTTTTGTGGCACGACTGAACAGCKGTCCAGGTGCTACAACTATGGCCTGTAGGATCTTCCTTGTTGATAGTGCTGTTAAGAAGGTAGAGCAGCGCTTTATTATGGACATACTTCTCCCCATCTTAGCTACTGTTGTATCAATATGTTTGACCATGACAGTTTACAATCCAGGGTAAC
>NC_036853.1:48063031-48064106 GCF_002910315.2 Salvelinus sp. IW2-2015
ATGTACCTCTTCCACACTAACTTTACGGAATTTTAAATTACGGTGCTTATCTTTCATAATTTGGTAAGATATACTTGGATGTGTAGTGTCAGCATTTATTGCTGGCATATCATGCCTAAGTTTGCTAATCTTGCCAATGAAAAAAATCATTAAAGTAGTTGGCAATATCAGTTGGTTTTGTGATGAATGATTCAGTGAATGATGGAGTTGACTTTGCCTTTTTTCCCKKAAATGTCATTTAAGGTGCTCCAAAGGTTTTACCTATCATTCTTTATTTAATTTATCTTTGTTTCATAGTGTAGTTACTCCTTTTATTCAGTTTAGTCACATGATTTGTCAATTTGCAATAAGTTTGCCAATCAGTTGTGGAGCCAGACTTATTTGCCATTCCTTTTMCCTCCTCCCTCTCAACCATACKATTTTTCAATTCCTCATCAAMCCACGGGGATTTAAGTTTGTTGTCATTTTCTTAATAGGTACATGCATATTAACAACTGGAATAAGCAATTRCATAAATGTGTCAAGTGCAGTGTCTGTTTGCTCCTCATTACACACCACGGACCAACAGATATTCTTTACATCAGTAACATAGGAATCACTACAAAACTTCTTGTATGACCTTATACATTATATTAGGCCCAGCCTTTGGAACTTTGGTTTTCCTAGATATGGCTACTATATTGTGATCACTACATCCGATGGATCTGGATACTGCTTTCAAGCAAATTTCTGCAGCATTTGTAAAGATGTGATCAATACATGTTGATGATTTAATTCCTGTGCTGTTTGTAACTACACCGGTAAGTTGACTGATAACCTGAACCAGGTTGCAGGCACTGGTTACYGTTTGAAGCTTTTTCTTGAGTGGGCAGCTTGATGAAAGCCAGTCAATATTTAAATCACCCAGAAAATATACCTCTCTGTTTACCACATGCATTTCACACATGTTATCCAGATACTGGCTGTTAGCACTTGGTGGTCTATAGCAGCTTCCCACCAGAATGGGCTTTAGGTGAGGCAGATGAACCTGTAGCCATATTACTGCAACAGAATTTAACATGAGATCTTGGTTCCG
>NC_036853.1:48067501-48073920 GCF_002910315.2 Salvelinus sp. IW2-2015
CGACTCGGGACAGAAGCGCGAAGGCTCCTGATCCGGGTTTGTGACCAGCCGTGTCAGAGGTCCGGGCTTCCCCGCCAGCAAAACCGGACAAATCCATATGTGTTGATTCAAGAATTAAGTATAATGTTTTGGTTCAACTGATATACCAAACTCAGTCACTGCAATGACACAAAAATAACCAAGTCAGTCAGCACAGAATACATTTTGTATTTAATTTCAATTTATCTTGAGAGGGTAGATATCTGATTTAATGTCCCCATATAATTACATGTATTATCACTCTATTAACGTAAAGCGGAAGAGATAGATAATGTTCATTGTCTTTACAACCATATCTCTCGAAAAGATACATTCTTAAATTATCTTGTATTCAAATAGTGCAGGTAGCCCTACACTTGTGATAAAATTTATTTTTGAGATACTTTGGAGGAAGGAGTACAGATATACAGGACAAATTTAATGAAGTGTCCGTACGAGCATGATAAAGTGAGGAGATATAACAATTAGGTTAATCTCTGCCATACATTTCTTCTGTCCACAAGGTACTTCATATTCAATATAAGTTATATGCGCCTTATTTTAAGTGTTTCTAAAATCCTCTATGGGAAAAATGAATGGTGGAAAAATGATTGCAACCATTTCCCTGTTTGACCGCTAGGTTTTATGGATATTATGACACCTCCACTGTGGGGCTCTATATATCCAWAACCAACAGAATGAACTACAAACACACTAGTACTGCATTAAATGTCACTATACATGGGCCATGTGCATTTTCTTCTGGTGTATCRTGAGGTAGCTCCTCTCTCAGAACCTTTTTCTGCAGTGCATACATACGAACGGCCTCTCTCCAGTGTGGACCTTCAGGTGTATATTTAGCTGGTGGGAGAACCTATCCTCACACTGGGGACAGCTTTAGGATTTCTCCCCTATGTGGACCATTTGGTACCTCTTCAGTTGGCCAYCCTGGGCGAAGCACAAGTGACACTGGGTAAAGATGAAGGGTATCTCCCATGTGTGGATCCTCTGGTGGATCTCCACCTTTAGGGGGCAGCTGAAGGCTTCCRCACAGAWTGAACATGGGAAGCGCTTCTCTTTACCACCGAATCTGCTGATAGCGTTACAACTATTGACATTTYTCAATGGTCTTGTGTAGCCATTTAGAGTTGAGGCACTGGCATTGTCTGAGGTCTGGTTTAACATTAGGAGACTGTGAGGAGGACAACGACSAGGGAGTGTCTGTGTTGTCGCAGGGTCCATGTTTCAGTTGATAGATCCTATAGAAGGCAGGCTGAAGGCAGCACCTGTTAGGGGGTTAACCTGAGGTGCCATCAGTCTCTCTGAATCACAGCTATAGGAGCAGAACGAAGCATCGCTAGCCGAGTCTGTGTCTGTTCTCTCCAGCCGCATACGGACATATCCCCGTCCCCGCAGACCAAATCTTCGCCTTGCCCTGGTAAACAGCCAGTRTGTTGTCATGGAAACCAAGTTCGGTTGTTGTTTTGTGGTTAACAGTGTTGTTCCCCAGCCCAGAATTGAGGATGCTGTCCCATCCACTGACATCTACTATTTAGCCTCTGATCCTGGCCTGCTCAGTAATGTTGTCCCCTGGGATCTTGGCTAAACCTGTCTTGGAATCCAAGATGGCCACCCAGTGTCCTCTGTTAGCCTCCAGCCAACCACCTGCAGGAAGAGATTCCAAAATAGACTTTATAAGCATGGCAGAGAAAAGTCTACATATGGAGTTTTATGGAAAAAAATAGCCAGCTGCATCACTATTCCCATTGAAGTATATCTATTATGTTCTGTATATGTATGTCTTCCTTACCTTGCTCCTCCATCTTTAGTCCAGTCAGCAGATCAATGCTCTCTGGTCCGTTGTCTGTTGTCTCCTCTTTGACTAGCAGCAGATAAGGCTTCCCATCCTCCAAGTCTACTGACTGTAAGAGGTACAGAGTGAGTGTATGTTGGATGTTGGATCAAGAAATATGATATGAGCACCCTGCTATGGAGAATCTTCTCATTGGGCAAGGAAAAAAAAGGTAAGGGTGTAGATCAGAAAACCAGTCAGTATCTGGTGTGACCACCATTTGCCTCATGCAGTTTATACATCTCCTTCGCATAGAGTTGATCAGACTGTTTATTGTGGCCTGTGGAAGGTTGTTCCACTCCTCTTCAAATACTGTGCGAAGTTGCTYGATATTGGCGGGAACTGGAACARGCTATCATACACATCAATCRAGAGCATCCCAAACWTGCTCAATGGGTGACGTGTCTGGTGCGTATGCAYGCCATGGAAGAACTGGGACATTTTCAGCTTCCAGGAATTGTGTACAGATCCTTGCGACATGGGGCAGTGCATTATCATGCTGAAACATGAMATGATGGTGGCTGACGAATGGCACGACAATGGAGCTTGTCTCAGGAGCTTGACTCAAGAGCTTGTCAAAGTATCTCTGTGCATTCAAATTGCCATCGATAAAATGCAATTGTGTTTGTAACTTATGACTGGCAATACCATAACCCCAACACCACCATGGTGCACTCTGTTCACAACGTTGACATCAGCAAACCGTTCGCCAACACGACGCCATACACGTGGTCTGCGGTTGTGAACCGTTTGGATGAACTGCCAAATTCTCTAAAAARGACATTGGAGACYGCTTATGGTAGAGAAATTAACATTTAATTCACTGGCAACAGCYCTGGAGGACATTCCTGCAGTCAGCATGCCAATTGCACGCTCCCTCAACTTGAGACATCTGTGACATTGTGTTGTGCGACAACCACACATTTTAGTGGCATTTTGTCCCAGCACAAGGTGCACCTGTGTAATGATTATGCTGTTTAATCAGCTTCTTGATATGCCACACCTGTCAGTTTGATGGATTATCTTGGCAAAGGAGAAATGGTCAATAACAGGGATGTAAAGAAATGTGTGCACAACATTTTAGAGAAATAAGCTTTTTGTGCATATGTTACATTTCTGGGTTCTTTTATTTCAGCTCATGAAACCAACACTTTACATGTTGTGTTAATATTTTTGTTCAATATGTATTGGTTATAACTGTCATGCTTATGCAGAATAGCATGAGATCAGATGTGATGTACACTAAAGAGTCTCAATGAGAAAAGTATTTGAATTAAGTCCCATTTTGTGTTTATTAAACATAAACAAGTTTTAAACAAACCATATGAAAACCACACACACATATGTCTTTACTACAAATCTGCATGATAAACTGCATAAATGTTATCAATAAAAGGTGTCCTGGGGGAAAAAAACAAGTAGTTGAATGGAAGTAATAAAAAAGTCATTTGTGATCATTATAGCCTACACAGTACAAACACAATATGTAACAGACTTTTTAGGCGTACAGTGCATATYGAAAGTCTACACCACCTTTAACTTTTTTTTCACATTTTGCTGCCTCAAAATTAAATATGAAAAGGGATTAAATTACATTTTCCTGCAGATCTACACAACCATCTCCAAATTTTCAAGTAAAAGAAAGTTATAGAACATTATAGAACAAGTCTCCACCCGCATCAGTTAATACTTAGTGGAAGCACATTTTGGCTGCCATTACAGCTGTGAATAATTTGGAATAAGATTCTACCGACTTCGCACAACACTATATCCATTGTTGTCAAAATTGGGAATCATTGGACAGCCATATTCAAACTTTGTTTCCGATTTTTTTGAAGCTGATTTAAGTCACTACTGAGACTAGATCACTCAGGAACTCTCAACACCTCTGTGTAATTGTCCCACAGAAAAATAAAACCCTATCCCAGGGTTTTCAGAAGACTGAGGTGAGTTTCTTTGCTCGTTTCATATTTATTTTGATCATAAATTCCCTAGTCCCTGCCGGTGACATAACCATAACATGATGSTGKCATCACAATACTTGAAAATACAAAGAGATCAACAACATTGCACTTACATTACATTTTTGGCCTGAATATTAAAAAAAAGGGTTGTCTCAAATCCAATACAACAGAATGAAGCCCTCTCTATTTAAGTATTGTGGTGGCAGCATCATGTTATGGGTATGCTTGTCATCGGTAGGGACTGAGGAGTTTGTCAGGATCAGTGGTGTAAAGTACTTAAGTAAAAATACTTTAAAGTACTACTTAAGTAGTTTTTTGGGGTATCTGTACTTTACTATTTATATTTGACAACTTTTACTACATTCGTAAAGAAAATAATGTACTTTTTACTCCATACATTTTCRCTAACACCCAAAAGTACTTGTTACATTTTGACAGGAAAATGGTCCAATTCACACACTTATCAAGAGAACATCCCTGGTCATCCCTACTGCCTCTGATCTGGCACACTCACTAAACACAAATGCTTTGTTTGTAGTAAGCCCCTGGCTCCCTGTAAATAAATAAAAAACAAGAATGTGTGAATTAGAAATTAACACTTTTACTCAAGTAGTATTTTACTGGGTGACTCAATTTTACTTGTCCATTTTCTATTAAAGTATCTTTACTTTTATTCAAGTATGACTTACTTTTTCCACCACTGGTCAGGATCAAAACAAATATCAAAGGAGCTTCAGTGCCTTTGGAAAGTATTCAGACTCCTTACTTTACACATTGTTACGTCACAGCCTTATTCTAAAATGGATTATGTAAAAAAGAAAATCCTCAATACTCCATAATGATGAAGCGAAAACCTTTTTTTAAATTTTGCAAATGTATTACATTTTTAAAAACAAAATACCTTATTTACATAAGTATTCAGACCCTTTGCTATGAGACTCGAAATTGAGCTCAGGTGCATCCTGTTTCCATTGATCATCCTTGAGATGTTTCTACAACTTGATTGGAGTCGACCTGTGGTAAATTCAATTGATTGGGCATGATTTGGAAAGGCACACCGCCTGTCTATATAAGGTCCCACAGTTGACAGTGCATGGCAGAGCAAAAATCAAGCCATGAGGTCGAAGGAATTGGCCGTAGAGCTCCGAGACAGGATTGTGTCGAGGCACAGATCTGGGGAAGGGTACCAAAAAAATGTCTGCAGCATTGAAGGTCCCAAAGAACACAGTGGCCTCCATCATTCTTAAATGGAAGAAGTTTGGAACCACCAAGACTCTTCCTAGAGCTGGCCGCCCGGCCAAACTGAACAATCGGGGGAGAAGGGCCTTCATCAGGGAGGTGACCAAGAACCTGATGGTCACTCTGACAGAGTTCCTCTGTGGAGATGGGATAACCTTCCAGAAGGACAACCATCTCTGCAGAACTCCACCAACCAGGCTTTTATGGTAGAGTGGCCAGAAGGAAGCTACTCCTTAGTAAAAGGCACATGACAGCCCACTTGGTTTTCCAAAAAGCATCTAATGGACTCTCACACCATGAGAAACAAGATTTTCTGGTCTGATGAAACCAAGATTGTCTTTGTCCTGAATGCCAAGCTTCACATTTGGAGTAAACCTTGCACCATTTTTCAGCAGCAGGAACTGGGAGACTAGTCAGGATCGGGGAAAGATGAACAGAGCAAAGTACAGAGATGATGAAAACCTACTCCAGAGCGCTCAGGACAGACCGCGGACGAAGGTTCACCTTCCAAAAGTACAACGACCCTAAGCACACAGCCAAGACAACGCAGGAGTTGCTTCGGGACAAGTCTCTGAATGTCATTGAGTGGTCCAACCAGTGCCCGGACTTGAACCCGATCGAACATCTCTGGAGACCTGAACATAGCTGTGCAGCGACGCTCCCCATCCAACCTGACAGAGCTTGAGCGGATCTGCAGAGAAGAATCTGAGAAACTCCCCAAATACAGGTGTGCCAAGTTTGTGGGAGTCATACCCAAGAAGACTTGAGGCTGTAATTTCTGCCAAAGGTGTGCAAAAAGTACTGAGTAAAAAGGTCTGAATACTTATGTAAATGAGATATTTCCGTTTCTTTTTAATACAAATACAAACATTTATAAACCTGTTTTGCTTTTGTCATTATGGGGTATTGTGTGTAGATTGAGGGAAAACAACAATTTAATCAATTTTAGAATAAGGCTGTAACATTACAAAATGTGGAGAAAGTCAAGGGGTCTGAATACCTTCCAAATGCACTGTAGTCACTGTATATACACTATGCCTTATATCACACAATATCTGGATATAATATTCTACCCAGGAATATCCAAATGCATCTGTGGATGTTTTCTGATGACAACTAAAATGAATCTTTGTCTTTTGATATAAAAGTGTTTGTTAGAGTGGAGTGTTTTTTCTGCTGGTGTAACCTGAGGTAGCTCTTCTCTGAGAACCTCTTTCCACAGTGCGCACAGGCGAAGGGCCTCTCTCCCGTGTGGACTCTCTGATGCCTCTCTTCAGGTCACCAGCCTGGGCGAAGCGCATGTGGCACTGGGTACAGCTGAAGGGTTTCTCCCCTGTGTGGACCCT